>NC_137021.1:41519280-41666780 GCF_032717465.1 Coenobita brevimanus | reverse complement strand
CAGCAGTCCACAGCCTCAAAATGTTATTTTCCTGTCGGGGGGGCAACGAGAGTCAGCCAACTATGGAGGCGTGAGTGATGTTTCGTGTAATTCGTCTCGGGGGAGGGAATAACAGAGGGTAGCGGACCAGTCCCAAGTCATTGTGAAACCTCATGAAATGCTGAAGGCAAGAGTCATACTGTTCTTGCCTTAGGAGGTCCCATAGCATCTAGCATAGTGTGTGTTTTTTGTTATACCATTAGTATTGTCTTGTATTTTATTTATACCATTTCATAATCGACATACAGATATCACAAAGAATACTAACTTACCATTTGCACAAATAATATGGTAAGGATGATCATTCTTTAATATCAGTGATGAGAACAATAATTCATTATAATGTGGCAAGAACAAGTTTATATTGGAGGCTAGAAAACAAACTGACTATATGCATTCATAATGTGCTAAAGGGGAGTTGCTAGGGAGCTTTCTGTACTCATGAGACTAACGCTCAAAAGTTTCGTTTTATGACGGTTCGTCATCACGACCAACGATAAGTGTATTGTGTAAATCTGCAAAGTATTTGTAGGTCCGACCTGCTTTATGCAGAGTGTATTTTGAGGTCGCAGGATATCATCAATGGTGTCTATTTATCTTTATTATCAGAAATGGAGTATGGACAGATATATATATATTTTTGTAAATACAGTAATTTCATATATATATCATATAGAGCTAAAATAAGCAATGTATGATTATTAAGTTAAACCAAACTGTATGACCGTGTGAAATCGAATGCGAATGTGTACCTGTATTTGTGTGTGTGTATGTGAGTAGACCAATGAGTTTGTGTGTGTATTCTTTTCCGTTCCTCTGTACAGTCATAAATACTGCAGTGTTTACATACATCGACTTGGACCCCCAGATCCTGAGCACAGTGATGCTTGCTCACAGCCTTGACCGTGGCACCACCGAAAAGGATATATAGGATGGTCCATACATTGTGCCTCACTTATGTGTGTTGAGTGGACGGTTCAGCCTTATATACTCTGTTCGCTCTGTCCTGGCCTAAATTTACTACTACTTTACCTTGAATACTAAATTGTAACAAGTAGCATCAGACTATGGTGCCTCTCACAGACAAGTGCAGTGAATGGAATATAGAGCCATGCTTTTGTCTTGTTCTGTTAATGAGTTACGGTAAGATGCAAAATGGCAAAAATCTCATCCATGCTGTGGTAGAGAAAACCTAAAGCGAAGAATGCAAACTAATCATCCATATAATCAGTGGACATTATCTAACAGATTTAACCAAGCATGAAAAAGTCTCTGGGAAGTGAAAAATTATGTAGGGTAGACAGCAGTAAAGGTGATTGAGGTTTTCCTTCAACACACGTAGCTATTCCAGTTAAAATGCAGACGAGGTGTGCAATATACAGACCATCCTATAGTATATGTTTTAATGATATGTACAGTATTCATGCATCAGATTGCCATTGCTGTAGATTGCTAAACCAAGGTGATATGATACGTGTATATTTACTTGTTTGTAAAAAGATGACAATGCTCAAGAGTTAATAGTAATAATTATTTGTTTTCCTTATGGTGTCTCTGGGTAGGTTTGTAGGCAGTGGGTTGTGCTGGTATGCCATTGAGCCCTGCATGCCGGCCCAACCTTTGACCAAACCTGACCCATCCTGGCAAGCTGACTCACGTACTTCGCAGATGCTACAAGGTTGAATTTTAATAATTTTTCTTCGCGAGAAGCCGCCTCACTACCTGGTGTTTTACTGCTTGCGTGGGTCAGATTGCCATTCCATATGAATTGCTGAAACTGACCAACTCTTCAATGATGCCAAATAATTTAGTGTAAACATATTTTATCATTACTGTTCGTTATTATAATAATAATATACGCTATTCATACTAATTATCTCCCATCGACACAGTGTTTCGGGGAGGTGTTTGTAATATAGCAATGGTAACTTACATTGTACATATTAGCTGAAAAACTTGTACATTGCACACATACATACAACCGCAAGTATTTTGAAGCAAGTTAGGCATGATATTTAATAACTTTTCTTCTCCTTTTATCGAGTGACTGGAAGGGATTCTTTTTCTCGAGTCAGTGGGACAGCCACCACCATCGTTTGTATATATTACAATGTATTTTGTTTTGTTTTGTGAAGGGTATAGGCAAGTCTTTATTAATGATGATCAGTTATACAATATGTGAGAGGTGCTGACGATGAGTCTATGTGTGGTGGTGTTATGCACCCTGGGTGGAACAGCTGCGGCATACACACGAGAGGTATACCTCCTTATATTTTCCTGAACCTCGCCGTGGAAAGGACCCTACGTCCACCCTGGTGAGGAGGTGTCTATAACAAGAAAGCATCAGGTCCCTGCACGGTGTGAATACTGCACTGTACCCGTAGGACGCCCCACAGAAGCAATTGCTTATGTGTGGTCGTGTCTGCTTAACCAGACAAATGGGGGCCAAGCAACAACAGCATGTGAGAAGGTAGGACATGGTTAGGCTTCATACCCATTCCAATTTTTGTAAAACAGCAACGAAGTAAAAAGTTCCGGCTTTATTAATTTTTCATCATATATGTATACAAAGAACTATGTAAAAAAATTGGGAGTTTGCCTTCCACTTTACACTTCAGATGAATTAAGGAAGTTTCATGCTTAAAACTTTAATTGAACAGGGAAAGCAGGCCCCCAGTTACTGAAGGAAATATGTGGAATGATTATAGTTATTAGAGTTGCTAAGCCTGCATTCCATATTAATGACTGCATTTTTTAGTGGTATGGAAAGACCCGCAACGTTGTACCTTCATCACGTACACTCGATTAAATAAGTGTATTTACATTTTCCCCTTTTTAGGTTTTGAAACTAGGGATGTACCACTTGAAAATGATCTCCATTCACCTCCTGTTCATGAATGCCTGCTGTTATAATCATCACTCAATAAAGCTTGAAGTTTATTCTACAGGTGAACTGAATTCTTGTTTAGTAGTATTTGCTTAAGGAAGAAAACAGTAATGCTCGCAGTGAAACTAACTATTGCCCTCGTAAATATACCTTTTTAATCGAGTGTACACTCTGATCGAAAATGATCTTTACACTAACGCCATTGAATATCTGCAACCGTATACATCGACGTTGTCAAACATATATCTCATTGGCACCTACATATTATGTCCGTATCTCACTCAGACGTACCAACCATATGGACAAGGATTATATCAGATATCTATTACCGTATGTAGAGGCCACCAGTGTAAAGGTCACTTCTGACCCGAGTGTACCTCAGAAATTTTCATAATCTGAATGCTCGCCCATCCCGTTGTGATCCCTCTCAAAGTAATAACGGCCCATCAGAAAACAGATGCACAGTTCATTTACCAATATTGAAGGAGGCTAGAGCTGCAAAAAAGATTCTGCTGCGGCTTTTGTTCTTGCTGCTACCTGACAATTTTACCAGTTTCCAAGAAACGTTTCAGGCCAAAGGGATGAGATAAAGAAGCTCTTGAATGAAACTGTCTGGAGGTAAAAAGTGGAATTATGTGTCCTCGTAGTACCATGATTAACCCTGTCATCCATGTATATATATATATATATATATATATATATATATATATATATATATATATATATATATATATATATATATATAAAGAGAGAGAGAGAGAGAGAGGGGGGGAGAGAGAGTTTTCTTGTTATCGCTCTAATATTTAAAAGGTAATATGTAGAATGTAAATAGATTATTGGCAAATTAAATGTACTCACTCATTCACTCATAAATTTTGCTATTGCTTTTGGGATCCAACCTCACCCAATCTGTAGGTGGGAAAAGTGGTCTGGAATCTGGATGTTTATAATAGTAATGATGACAAGCATTCTCCTGTAGGAATCAATTGGATGATGAAGGCTCTGATTCTTTTGGCCTAAATAGTTTATTAAGCTGAGTAAAATCCCATCGTGGTAGCAAGAAAATAAAAATACAGAAATGCAGTGATCAGGTTAACCAGCCAGTTAGTAATCCCTTCAATAAATGATGTTTATTATCGATGCTGTGACTAGAATGCTTATATTTATTCAGAGAGAGAGCTTGTAGAAAATTTGATAATAGAATGCCTTAATGGAAGTACTGGATAATGGGCTACTTATGTAATGGATGAGTGAGGTGTTCCACAGGGTGATGTGCTTAACCCTTTCACTAGATAAAATCTCCCCTTGGCTGAATAACATCGTGTGGTGGTAGCGAGAATAGGTCGTTATGGTAAGGTAGGAAGTAACCCCTTCAGTGCAAAAGTGACGTTCATATTTCATGCTCGCTACTACAAGACGATTTTACTCGTTAGATGAAACGTCACGTCATGAAAGAAACAAAGTCCTGTAAGCTGAGTTTGTTTCTCTTAATTAATGGATAGAATTGAATTAAATTTGCTGATTATTTCCAATGTATGAATGTCAGGTAATAAAACAGTCTTCACCCATATTCATCATTTTTTTTGGCATAATACCTGATTTACTCTGCATGTATGTAGCCAGATCCCTTAATCCAGGTGGAGTGCCTACAAATCAAATATCTCCATGCCATCTTGTCCCTTGACATAGGTTTTCCTTTCTCCCGGTAACACTTCCCGCATTAATAATCCTCTTCACACCGTCGTCGTCGTCGTCGTCGTCGTCGTCGTCGTCGTCCTCCTCCTCCTCCTCCTCCTCCTCCTCCTCCTCCTCCTCCTCCTCCTCCTCCTCCTCCTCCTCCTCCTCCTCCTCCTCCTCCTCCTCCTCCTCCTCCTCCTCCTCCTCCTCCTCCTCAGGTTATTCAAACTGGTAGCTTACAGATAAAGTATTATAGAATGTGACTTTTCCTTTACAGTCTCTTCTGTGAAATTTCCATGTCAGTTTTTTCATGCTGCTTGGTGGTTTTTCTCACTTTTTCCTGGAGAGTTTGGGGGTGGGGGGAACCTTCTTGCTTTACTATCCTTATCCTTCAGCATGTAAAGTTAGATCTTGTAGTTATAGTCTGCTCTGTAACAAGCAGTCTCGAAAGGACCGTAAGATCTGTTGTTTATTGCTTTCCTTTGTACATTCCTCCTTCTCCTCCTCCTGCGCTTCCTCTTCACCACAATTTACACTATACTGGAAAATCTCACATTTGTCATTTTCTTCATGTAACCAAACCAGCTCAGGATACGTCTCCTACTTACCATCCCACTTGTCTGCCACCCAGCCTGCCTCATACCATGCATGCCCCCCATCCTGCCTGCCTACCACCCCACCTGCCTACAGTTCCGCCTGCCTATAACAGTGACTCCATGTTACCCTGCCGGCCTGCCACCTTACCTATCTACTACCCCACGTGCCTACAATTCCGCTTTTCTCCCACCGTGCCCACATATCACACACCCTGCCAACCACCCTACTACCCATCAACCAACCAAACTGCCTCCCTACCACCTCGTTAGCCTCTTTGATCACATCCTGGATGAATGCTTAACACCCTACCTTCTTATCTAAATTCTTTCATACTAAGTTCTCACGAAGCCTAATCACTCAACCGGCCTAACATCAGGACTGCTAAAATCCTGCCGGCATATGCAGGTAACCCTGCCTGCCTTTCTGCCTACCTACCTGCCTGCATAACACCCAGTCTTCTTAATGCCTACCACCCTACATGTCTTGCTCTCTGCCTGTCCAGCATCCCACCGCCAACTTACCTGTCTGCCTACCACCCTGCAATCCTACCATCCTTTCTGCCTGCCTACCACCCTGTGTGCCTATGTACTACGTTGTGTACCTTTCTACCAAATTCTGTCCTTCTCTGCCACCCTCTGTGCCTCCCTGCCACCATATGTGCCTCCTTACCACCTTGTGTGCCTCCCTACCACCTTTTGTGCCTCCCTGCCACCCATTGTGCCTGCCTGCCACCCTGCATGCCTTCCTTCCACTCTGCCAATCCACGACCCTGTCAACATCCCTGCCTGCCTGCTTACCTATCTACCAACCTACCTGCCTTCCTACCGTCTTGCCTTGCTTCTTACCACCCTTCCTGCTTAACTACCACTCTGGTTAGCTGTTTACTTCCCTGCTTGCATGGCTAGTAATATTGTTCATTGCCAATCGTCCTGCCCAACTGCCCATTATTCTTCCTAACTGTCTATCATAATGCCTATCTTCCTAACACCCTGGATTCCTACAACAGTAACCCCTGTCACCTTAAATTCCTTCTCATCACCATGCTTACATGAATACCAGCCTGCCTACTTACTTACCATCCTGCCTGTCTCTGTGGCTCAGGCTACCACCAAGGCAACTTCTTTCCTGTCTATCTTCCTTAACCTGCCTGTCTGGCAGCTTACCACCCAGTTTCCTACTTACTACACGGTTTTAATATTTTCCAACCCACCTCCCTGCCCACCACCCTGCCATACTTCGTACCTCCCTTACTTCCTACTACTCTGTCTGCATGTTACTCTGCCTGCCTGCCTATCAGCCGACCACTCTTCCTGTCTGCCTGTCTACACTGCCTTCCTTCCTGCCACCTACCTGTAAAGCCACCGTTTATCCATTCTACCTACCACCCTCCATGTCTGTCTACCAACCTGCCTGCTGCCTTACCAGCTTACCTGCCTCCGCTCCAATGTACCTGCCTCCTTACCAACCTGCCTTTCTCTCATCTTGCCTACCTTCCATCCTATGTGTCTACCCCTCCTGCCAACCATCCTTCTTCCTACCGTCATGCTTGCCTAGTTACCATCCTGCCTGCCTACTTACGTACTTACCTCTTTGCCTGCCACCCACCCTCTCCTACTGGTACCATGCATTCCTGCCTCCCATGCTGCATCATTGATATTGACCTTACTTCTCTGCCTTCCAACCCGTCTCATGCCCACCACCACCCTCCCAGCCTGATTACTACTCTGCCTGCCTGTCAGCTACACTGGCGGACGTTTGTTGCCTTGCTTGCCTTCTCACCACTCTACATACCTGCCTGGTACCCTCCTGCCTCATTATCATACTGCTACCTTGCTGCTCAGCCACTCTGTTTGCTTAACACCTATCCTGCTTACCACCCTGCCTTCCATCTTGATTACTACGGTACTCGCCCTATCTACCAACCCTGCTTCTCTCCCAGCAACGCTGCCTGAGTGCTTAGTACCCTCCCTACTTATTTGCATCTCTGTCTGGCAGCATGCCACCATGCCTGCCTGTATATTACCCAGACTGATTCTCTACAACGTATCCTGCCATCCTTTTACCTTGATTGTCTGTCTGCACCTCTGTCCGTCTACCTTCTTACAATACCATTTATGTCTTCCACAGTGCTCATTACGTACCCCTTGTTCTTAACTACTACTCATTCAGCATATCTATCACACTGCATGGACATCCCTTTGCCTGCCTTTCTATCTTGTCCTGCAAGCCCACCTTTTTGCATGCCTACCAATTTGTCAACCTGCCAGAACCTGCTACCTGCCAACAACATAGCCTTTATGTCTACCATCCAACTATTTGTCCACCACTGTGACTGCAATGCTACCACCCTGCCTGCCAACTTAAGATCTTCCTGTCTCTACTGGCCTGTGTGCCTGTATTCTTACCAAACACCCTATCACCCTACCTCTCGCCCTGCTTGCCACCCTGCCAAAAAATCTAGCATCCTGCCTGCCAATCAACCAGCCTGCCTACCAACCTGCCTATGCATTACCACCCTGTCTACCTGCTTACGATCTTGTCTTCCTAACTACTACACTGTGGGCTGTCTGCTACCACGCCTTTCTCCCTACCATCCTACCTGCATTCCTATCACCCTTTCTTTCTCGCAGCTAACTTACCTGCTTTCATACCACACTGCCAACGTACCTGCCTTCCTACCACACTGCCAACTTACATGCCTTCCTACCACATCGCCAACTTACCTGCCCTCCTACCACACTGGCTGCCGACAGTCCTTTCTGCCTACCACTCTTGCTTTCCAACAACCTGCCGACCTACGACCCTTCTGCTTGGCCATCAGTCTGCTGTTTTGTTGTTTTATGCATAGCGGGTATTCGTTAACTTTTGTTGTTTTATACAAGGTTTCCTTGTGTGTCATTGGAGCTTTTATGTGTATTTTGATGCAAGGGTTGTTTGATTTCTATTATTCTTTGTTGTTCGATATTTATGTATTTTTGTTTTGATTTTACGCTTTCTGCACGGGGGTAGTGATCTTTGTCACACTGCAAAAAACCTTTATGGTAAACAACCAGTCACCCTACTGCCTACCTTCCATATTGCCTGGCTACCTTCCACCCTGACTACTTGTCTGTGAACCTCCTGCCTACTGTACCACTTTGCTGTCTACTTGCCTGGGATCCTCCTGCCTACCACCCTGACTACTTGCCAGTGACCCTCCTGCCTACCACCGTGACTGCTTGCCTGTGACCCTCCTGCCTACCACTCTGCTGACTATTTGCCTGGGACCTTGCTGCCTACCAATCTGCTGACTACTTGCCTGGGACCCTCCTGCCTTCCTACAACCCTGCCTATCAAGTTAACTCCATCCCTCCCATCTCCCAGCTTGCATACCTGCCTGTCACCTTGGCTGTCTGTAATAACACTTGCCTACCATCCACTCTGCCACCATACCCCCTCACCCTGCCTCTTCTCCTGCCTACAAATCAACCAGGTTGACTTCCTACTTGTTTGCATGCTTATCTTCCTGCCTGCCTGTTTACCTGACTGCCAACCACCCTGCTATCTGCCTACCACCCTGCCTTTCTACCTTTTATATTACCTTCCTGCTGTCTGCCTACTATCATGCCTGTCTTCACCACCCTTCCTGCGTCCCTATTACCCTGTTTTTATCGCTACTAACCTGCTTCCCTTCCTACCACACTGCCTACCCATAAGTTTGCCTTCCTACCACCCATCTTGTTTCCTACAAACCTGTCCGCCTACCAAACTTCTGCCTGGCGATCACACTGCTCTTTTGTTATTAAATGCATATGTGTAAACTTAATTTTATGAATATGTGTTTAATTTGTTTTATGCATATTTGTTAACTGTTTTATGCATATTTCCTTAACTTTGTTTAATGCAAATTTGTTAACTTTCTTTTAGGGTATTAACTTTGTTCTATGCATATTTGATAACTTTGGTTGTTGTATGGATAGTTATTAACGGCAAGTTTATACGCAGTTGTTCACATTGATTTTGTGTATATTTGTTTTAGTTGATTTATGCATATTTGTTAACCTTAGTTGCTTAAGCATATTTGTCAATGCCAGTTCTTTAATACATTGTCTTTTGGTGCCATTGACGGTTTTATGTAAATGTTAAATATCTATATCAGTCAATATATCTATCTAATCAATCTGTCTATCTATCTGTCTGTCTGTCCGTCTGTCAATATCAATCTCTTAAAAATGACAATGAGTGGGAGGCATGGGGAGGCGAGGATTGCTATGGAATAGTTAAGAGGCAGGATGGGACTGGAGTGTATTGGTGTTGCGATGAAGAGAGGTAGATTGAGATGGTGTTGGCATGTGAAGAGGATGGGGGATAACAATTAGGTGTAGACAGTGAGAAGTGTTAACGTTGAAGGTAGAGCTGCGAGAGGCAGACCGAAAAGTTCAGGGACAAGGTCAGTGAGTGTGGCCTCAAGGATAAGGGACTGAATAGGGAGGCTGCCAGAGATCGAGCAGCATGATGAACAGCCATTAGATGATCATGGCCGACGCAGTCAGGCATGTTGAAGCCTACAAAAACGAGCCGAAAGTGTAAATATATATATATATATATATATATATATATATATATATATATATATATATATATATATATATATATATTTTGTGTGTGTGTGTGTGTGTGTTTGTGTGTGTGTGTGTGTGTGTGTGTGTGTTTGTGTCTGCCTATCTATCTGTTGCCAGAAGCCTTAATCCCATTAGGGGTGGCCGCAAACAAATCGCCTCCATGTCGCCGTATCCCCCGCTATTTCATTGCTCTGCTCCCAGCTCACACACCTCTGTCATATGCCTCTCCACTCCATCCCTCCATCTCATCCTTGGCCTACCCCTCCCTCTCCTCCCTTCTACCTCACTCACACTCTCCTCGTCAGTCTCTCACTCTCCATCCTCTCCACATGGCCAAAGCACCTCAGTGTGTTTCTCCTAACACTTCCTATCACACCCACATCCACAACACAACGCTCCTTCATTTCGTCATTTGTCAGTCTCTCTCCATGTGACTCCACATGCTCCTCTCAGATAACTCATTTCCACTGCTCTCACTGTTGACTTCTGTCCCTCCAACAAGGTCCAAGCTTCACTTTCATACGTTAGAGTTGGTATCACAATTCTGTCATTTAGTAGCTTTTTCACTTCCAGGCTCACTTCCCTGTCTCTTATCACTGCTTTCAAGGAACCAGCAACCTTTCTTCCCTGTTGCATCCTCCCAAGCACTTCACCCTCTAAACTTCCATCCTTCCTCATCACACTACCCAAGTACTTAAACGTACTCACATTTTCCATTTCCTTTTCATCCAGCCTCACTGTACATTCACTTACTTCACTTCTCTCGAATACCATATCTTTACTCTTCCCTACATTGATCTTTAGATTCCGCTTCTTACACACTCTCCTAGACTCATCCACCAAGCCTTGCAGCTCCCCTTCTTCTTCACTTAATACCACAGTATCATTTGCAAACAACAGTACAGGGAGTTTCCAAACACTGCCCTCTCTCACTAGGTCCACTCCAACGTCCACTGCCCTACCTTGTATCGTCTTTAATAACCCCCATCCCTATATAGACTGAACAACCATGGAAACATGACACATCCTTGTTAAAAAAAAAATATATATATATATATATATATATATATATATATAGATATATATATATATATATATATGTATATTAGATGAAGGGATGGAGTGGAGAGATGTAGTAGAAAGGAGGTGTGAGCTGGGGGGAGGGCAGTGAAATGGCGGAGGAGAAGGCGACATGAAGGTGATTTGTTTGTGGCCCCCCCTTGGGGTATTAAGGCGTCTGGCGTCTGGCGTCTGCCAGACAGACTGATAGGAAGGCAGACAGGCTGGTACGTTGGATAGAGGCCGGTAGGCAGGAGAGTAAGCTAGTAGGGTAGATGGGGATGATGAAAGAGAGGGGATGATAGGCAGTGAGGTGGTGGAAAGCAGAGATGCAAGGTGGCACACATAAGCATTGTGCAAAGTAAATGCAAAGCAAGTAGAGATCTGTGTTGTAGGCAGGCACAGTGTTAGGAAGAGAGGCTGAGTTCCAGGAAGTGATAAAGGGAGAGAAACATTGAGGTGATACGATACCACTATATAATAAGCCGAGTGGGTGATAGGTAGACAAACAGTGTAGTAGGTAGGAAGGTAGGGTAGTAAGTAGGCAGGCAAAGTAGTAGGTGGGAAAGTAAAGGTGGCAGTTAGAGCATGAGGGTGGTAAGTAGGTAGGGCGGGTGGTAGGCAGACATTCAGTGTGGTAGGTAGGCAGGCAGGGTTGATACAGAGCAGGCAGGGTGGTAGCTGGGAAAGAAGGGTTGTAGGTATGCAGGCAACACGGTAGGCAGACAGCAGGGTGACTGCTTGATTATTATAAAATTAGATATTGGCAGCGTAGCAACGAGGAACATTGCTGACGTAACGTAACAGTAAAGTCAAAGCACAGATAAGAAATACATAACACTAAAATAAATTGAAAACGATCTTCAAACATTAAAATCCACATATGTCAAAAGCACATCATAAAACAATGCATAAAACATGTAAATTAACAAAAAATGCACAAAACAACTGAAAACAACAAATATAAAAAGGACTCGGTAACATGTATGCATAAAACAACTAAGTTAACAATACTCAAAATTCAGCTAGCGTTAACAAATATGCATAAAAACTAAAGAGCAGAGTGATGGTCAGGCAGAATGGTGGTAATTGGCCAGGTTTGTTGGGAAGCCAGCAAAGTGGTAGGCAGGCAGGACTATGGCCGGGCAGTGTGGTAGGTAGGCAAACTGGTTCTTAGCAAGAAAAACGGGGTAGTAAACATGTGGGAAGGGTGGAAGGCAGAGAGGGATGAAAAGTAGAGAGGCCTGATAGGAAGGTAAGAGCATAGGCAGGCAGAGAGGTGGTTGACAGTCGGGCAGGGAGGGCGATAAGGAGACAGGAACGATAGTAGACATGCAAGGAATTGCTATGCAGGCTAGTAGATTTGTAAGCAGGGTGAAAGGGAGGGTGATAGGTGAGGCAGCACGGTGGGTGGTATGTAGGTAGGTCCATAAATATATTGTCAAGGTGGCAGACAGGCATGCATGCTGATTAACAGACAGTATGGTGCTAAATAGGCAGGCAAGGTTGTAAGAAGGCAGTCTGAATAGTAGGCAAAGTCATAGGCAAGCGGTCTGCGAGGTTGGTGAGCATATTTTGCTGATGGCTGGCAACAGGCTGTTATAAGGTAATCAGAGTGGTAGACACGCAAGATTGTGACCATGCAGGGCAGAGTGGTAAGGAAGAAGGAGAGTGCTCAAGCAGTTTGATGTGCAGGCAGCAAGGTGGCAGGAAAGCAGGAGGGTAATAAAATCGTGTGGTAGGCAGACTGACATGGGCAGGGTGTAAGCGGAAAGGCATGGTGGTAGACGAAAGGGCAGTGTGGCAGGAAGTCTGGAAGAATTGTAAGCATTCATTGCTGCTGGCAGACAATCAAGGCAATTGGCAGGCAGTTATGGTGGTAAGAAGGCATTACGGGTAGTATGGAGGTTAGGAAAACAGGAAGGCAGCAGGTAGGGTGGGAGGTTTTCAGCCAAGATGCCAGGGTGGTAAGCTGGCAGGAAGGATGGTAGGCAGACAGGCAGGTTGCCAAACTAGTAGACAGAGGTGATCAACAGACAGGCAGCGTGGTAGAATGAAAGCAAAATGGTACGCAGGCAAGGTGGTAGGTAGGCTTGATAGTTCGAGAGCAATGTGATAGAGAGACAGAACTATGGAATGGTAAGCAGAAAGGCGAGGTGTTATACATAGAGTCAGAGTTGTAGACACGGGCAGGGTTATACGCAGACTATGAGGTACGTATCCCATGAAGGGTAGTGAGCAGGAAGGCAGAGTTGGCAGGAGGGAAGAGTTTGCACGAAGGAAGCGTTGGCAGGAAGGCAGAGCTAGCAGGGAGGCATAGTTGGTAGAAAGGTAAAATTATCAGAAAGGTTGATAGGCAGGCAAGCTAATACGAAGGTAGGCAGGAATTTAAGCAGGCAGTAGGAAAACAAGCAGGGTGATAAGCAGGCAGCGTGGTAAGAAGGTAAATAGGATGGGAGACAGGCAGGATGAGTGCTAAGGCAGTCAGGTTGATAGGATTAAAAACAGAGTGTAAGGAATGCAGAGAGGGTGAGAGGAAAGCAGGATAGTTATGAATAGAAGATTGTGGAACAGTAAGAACACAGAGAGGTTGGAACGCACGGTGATAGAAATTTAGGGTGGTAGGAAGGGAGTATGCGCCAACACAAGATCGTGCAAGCAGAGAAAAAGAAGAGTTCTGGACAAATGTCGATGTGTGGATGGAAAAGTTTGAAAGGAATGCGTGTTTTTGATTGGTGATATGAATGGTAACGTAGGGAATGTGAAGGTGGATGGAGTAGTTGGTGAGTGGGGTGTGCCTGCTGAGATAGATGAGAATGGCAGTGCTTTAGTTTACATTTGTGCCAGGAGGGTGTTAGTGATAGCCAATACCCTCTTCAGGCACAAAATGATCCATATTTATACAAGGCGAGTGATTAGAAGGATGGATGATGAACCGAATGAAAGGAAGGCAATGATTGATTATGTGTGTGGATGAAAGGATGCGAAGGTGTGTAATGGATGCAAGAGCATATAGAGGTTTGGGGAGTGGACTTTCTGACCACCATTTGGTGGTGGTTAGAATCAAGGTCCAAGTAAAATAGAGAAAAAGAAGAAGGGAAGAACGGGAGGAAGGAGTAGATGCAAGGAGAGTGGAAAGGTTACAAGAGGATGAGAAAAAAGCAGAATATAAGAGAGAAGTGGAGGAACGATTGGGTAAGTATGAATTGGAGCAGATGAGGGATGTGGACGGACTGTGCAAGATATTCACAAAAGAAACATGTGCAGCATGTGAAGTGGTGTGTGGGGTGAAGAGAAGACGAAAGGGGGTGCAAAGAACAGCATGGTGGAATGAAAAGGTGAGACAGGCAGTGGCACAAAAGAAAAAAACATATAATGAATGGATGAGAAATAGGGGCGTGGAAGAAGTTGAGAGACGGAAGAGAGAGTTATATGTAGAAAGGAAGAGAGAGATGAAAAGATTAGTAGGAGAGAGCAAGAAGAGAGTGGATGAGGAATTTGGAAGGAGTTTGAGTGTCAAGTGGATGGAATGTAAGAAAATGTTCTGGGAAGTGATAAAGAGAGTCAGACAGGGTGACAATGAAGTTAGCAGGGGAGTGAAAGATAAAAATGGTAGATTATTAGTTGAGAAGGGAGAAAAAGTGAGCAGATGGAGAGAACACTTTAAGGAATTGTTGAACATAAAGAATGAAAGTAATGCGAGTATAAGTGGCTGGGACAAGGAGGGAGGTGAGAAATCAGCAAGGAATTAGCAGGATGGAAGTTGTGGAAGCAATGAAGAGTCAAAATAGGGAAAGCCCCAGGAATTGATGGAGTGTGTGGTGAAATGCTGAAGCATGGGAGAGAGATAATAGTAGAATGGATGTGAAAGATGTGCAGATTGGCCAGGGAGGAAGGTAGAGTCCCAGAGGATTGGAAGTCAGGTATAATTATTCCCTTGTACAAATGGAAAAGGGAAAAATAAGTGTGTGGTAATCACAGGGGCAATTGTCTTCTTAGTGTAATAGGAAACGTATACGGTAGGATACTTATTGACAGAGTTAGGGAAATAACAGAGGAATTCACTGGAGAAGAACAGGGAGGCTTTAGGAAGGGAAGAGGTTGTGTAGATCAGATATTCATTCTTAGATTTTTAGTGGAATAGTTTCTAGAGAAGGGAAAGAAGTTGTATGTGGCCTTCATGAATTTGGAGAATGCATATGACAGGGTGGATAGACAAGGATTGTGGAAAGTATTAATATATGGAGTAGATGAGAAGTTGTTGAATGCTGTGAAGAGTATGTATGAGGGTGCTACGGTTGCATTGCGTGTGGATAGTGACCTGAGTGAATTTTTCTACTTGAAGGTTGGACTGAAACAGGGATGTGTCATGTTTCCATGGTTTTTGAATCTGTATATGGATGGGGTTATAAAAGAGATACAAGGTAGGGCAGTGGATGTTGGAGTGGCCCTAATGAGAGATGGTAGTGGTTGGAAACTCCCTGTACTGTTGTTTGCAGATGATACTGTGATGTTAAGTGAAGACGAAGGGGAGCTGCAAGGCTTGGTGGATGAGTTTGGGAGAGTGTGTAAGAAACAGAATCTAAACGTGAATGTAGGGAAGAGTAAAGTTATGGTGTTCGAGAGAGGTGAAGTCAGTGAATGTATAGTGAGGTTGGATGATGAGGAAATGGAAAATGTGAGTACGTTTAAGTACTTGGGTAGTGTGATGAGTAAGGATGGAAGTTTGGAGGGTGAAGTGCTTGAAAGGGTACAACAAGGAAGAAAGGTTGCTGGTTCCTTGAAGGCAGTGATAAGAAACAGGGAAGTGAGTATGGAAGTGAAAAAGTTATTACATGACAGTACTGTGATACCAACTCTAACTTATGGAAGTGAAGCTTGAACCTTATTGGAGGGACACAAGTCAAGAGTGAGAGCAGTGGAAATGAGTTGTTTGAGAGGAGCCTGTGGAGTCACATGGAGAGACAGGGTGACAAATGAGGATGTGATGGAGCGTTGTGGTGTGGATGTGGATGTGATAGGAAGCATTAGGAGAAACTCACTGAAGTAGTTTGGCCATGTGGAGAGGATGGATGGTGAGAGACTGCCGAGGAGAGTGTATGTGTGTGAGGTGGAGGGGGAGAGAGGGAGGGGAAGGCCACGGATGAGATGGAGGGATGGAGTGGAGAGGTATATGAGAAAGGAGGTGTGAATTGAGAGCAGGGCAGTGAAATGGTGGGGAACAAGGTGACGTGGAGACGATATGTTTGAGGCCACCCTGTATATGGGATTAAGGCGTCTGGTAATAGATAGATAGATAGGAAGGGAGTCTGCTGTGTATAACGGCAGGCTGATAATTGGATAGGAATGGCAGTAGACTGGAAAGGTGGCAGCAGGTAAGATGAAAAAGAGAAAGGGTGATAGGGATGCTGCAGATGTCAGGAAGAGGGTTGTAGGCAGAAGGCTCCTGCCTACCACCCAGCCTTCCTGCCGTCCCGCCTACCCATCAACCTGCATACCCATCACACTGATTACAGTACCTATAACCCGGCATTGTACCACCTAGCCTGCTATCATCCTGCCTCCCCTCCATCCTGGCTGCTTAACACTTTGCCTTGTTACCACCCTGTTTCCCACCACCCTGCTGTCCTACCACTCTTCTTCCCACACGAGAAGAGTGCTTCCCAGCACTCTTCTCATGTACCCCTTTACTTCCTACCATCTAGCATGCCTACCACCCTGCTTCCTACCACCAGGTCTGTCTACCACTCGGCCCACCTACCATCCAACATGTCTACCTATCACCTGCTTCCTGCTACCCTGCTTCCTACAATCCTGCATACGTATCACGCTACTTTCCACTATCCTTCATGCCTACTATCCTGACTGTCTGCCACTCTGTTTCCAACACACAGCCAGCCTGTAATCCTGCTTGCTACCACCCAGCCTGCCTACCACCCAGCCTCTCTGCCACCCTTCTTTTTACCATTCAACCTACCTATCACGCTGCATACCTGTCACTCTAATTTCTGCCATGCTGCATGCTTAATACCCTGCTTTCTATGACACAACCTGCCTACTACCCAACCTCTCTGCCACCCTGTTCCGACCACCCTTTCTACCTATCACCCTGCTTTCTACCTGCCTGCCTGCCATCCTGCCAGCCATCCTGCATGCCTGCCTGCCATCCTGCCTGCTTGCCTGCCATCCTGCCTGCCGTGCACCGTACCCTGGTACCCTGGTACGAAAAGGCCAGTTCTTTTGAAATCGTACTATCCTGCATATCACACTACCTGCTTTTCTGCCTATCACGACACACAAATTGC
The DNA here is from genome assembly GCF_032717465.1 of Coenobita brevimanus. Lineage (NCBI taxonomy): Eukaryota > Metazoa > Arthropoda > Malacostraca > Decapoda > Coenobitidae > Coenobita > Coenobita brevimanus. The sequence goes on along the minus strand of NC_137021.1, from coordinate 41,649,615 downwards.
TTTCCTAAAATCGTACCTGCCTCATTGCCTTCCTACCATCCTGAGTTTTTCCCACCTTGCCATCCTACCACATCTATCTGCCACCCTTTTTGCCTACCTACTAATCAGTCAATCTGCATATGATCCTGCATGACTACAACCCAGACGTCAAACCATCCGACCTTCTAAACCAAAGAGGGTCTCTTCCAAATTACTTGCCTGTCTACAATACTCTCTCTGATTATCACCCTGTCTCTGCTTACCATTCTGCCTGCATTCTTACCAACTTGACTGCCTTTCTACCATCCACGCTGTCTCTTAGCACCCTATCTGTTTAACATTCTGGCTGCTCACCTGCTGCCCTGACTTACAGCCATGACTAGTTGCCTTCCATCATTCCTGCCTATCACACTGCCTGCATACCACTCAGCGTCCCTCCCTAAAGCCCTGCCTGTGTCCAGCCCTGTCTTTCTGCATAGTATCCTGCCTTCCTACCACAACCCTGCCTCACAATTCTTCCTGCATTCTTGCCTCCTAACCTTTTTCCATGTCAACGACCCTACTGGTTTGTCTACAACTCTGCTGCCTGCCTGCAGCTTTGGCTGTTTACCATTCACCCAGCTTCCTTATCAGCTACACATCCTCTCTAGCTACGACCTTGTCTACCTGTCTGTCACCCTGTGTACTTGTTTACCTGACACTGTTCAGTTCTACCTACTGTTGTGTCTGTATTCTTGCCACCCTACCTCCACTACCTGTCACCCTGTCTACCTGTCCCCCACTGTGCCTACCTGTCCACATCTTCCCCTACCTGCCTGACTACCACCCTGCCTCGGTAACAACCTGCCTGATTAACACCCTGCCTGGCATTCAACCTGCCTAGTTAACAACCAGCCTGACTGTCAATCTGCCTTTCTATTGGCCTCCTTGCATACCACTCTGCCTGCCTACCATCCTGCCTTCAACCACAGCCTCCCTACAACTCCGGTTGTGTACCATCCTGCCTGCGTATCATAGTGTCATACCCACCACCTAGCCTGCCAACCACCTAGTCTGCCTATGACCTTGCTTCCAACCACCCAGCCTGCCTATGACCCTGCCTTCTACCACCCAACCCACATACCACCCAGCCTGCCTACCACCCAGTCTGTTTGCCACTCAGGCTGTCTATCAGTCTACCTACCCGTCACCCTGCCTATCCATCACCCAGCCTGAAAACCAGGTAGCCTGCCTGTGAACCTGCTTCCAACCATCCAGCCTGCCTATCACCCTCATTTCTACCACCCAGCCTATCACCCTCCTTTTTACCACCCAGCCTGCCTGCATCCCAGCCTACATACCACCCAGCCTGCCTACTACCTTCCCTACCCATCACCTTACCTACCCATCACCCTGCCTACCCATCAACTTGCCTATCCATCACCCTCCTTATTTATCACGCTGCACTGTACCACCTTGCCTGCTACCACCCTTCCTGCTCCCACCCTGTCTCCCTATCATCATGGCTGTCTATCATCTTGCCTTGCTACCACCCAGCCTGCCTACCTCCCAGCTGCCTGTCGCCCAGCTTCCTACCAAGTAACCCACCTACCACCTAACCTTCCAACCACATTGACTGTCTACCATTAATGTCTACCTGTCATCCTGCTTCTTACTGCCCTGCCTCACTATCACTCTGCTTTCTACCATCCTCCCTGCCTATCACCTGTCTTCCTACTGCCCTGTCTGCTTACCACTGTTCTTTCTACCACTCTTCCTGCCTACCATTTTTCTACCTATCTTCCTGCCTACCACCTAACCTTCCTACCACACAGTCTGTCTACCATTAATTATCCACAGGGCATCCTACTTCCTACCGCCCTGCCTCACTACCACTCTGCTTTCTACCATACTGGTTGCCTATTGCCTGCCTTCCTACAAGCCTGCTGCCTACTATCATGCCTGTTTACCACTGTGCTTTCTACCACTCTTCCTGTATACTATCCTTTCTATCTTCCTGCCTACCATCCTCTCTACCTCTCATCCTGCCTACCACCCTCTCTACCACTCTTCCTGCCTACCATCCTTTCTACCAATCATCCTGCCTACCACCATCTCTGCCACTCTTCCTGCCTGCCGTCCCTTCTACTACTGTTCCTGTCTACCATCGTTCCTACCACTTCTTGCCGACAAACTTTTCTACCACTCCTTCTGCCTACCACGCTTTCTACCACTCTTCCTGCCTACCCCCTGCTTTCTACCACCCTTTCTTCATACCACCCTGCCTTCCTGTCACCGAGCCTACCTCTTACCATGTCTCCTACCACCCTGGCCACTTATCAGCTTGCATTCTTCCGTCCTTTCAGCCAACTAAACTATCTGCCTTCCATTCTGCTTGTCTGTCTCTCAGCCCGTCTAACACCTTACATTCAGCCATCCTGCCTGTCTGTCATCGTGCGTTCTACCACCCAACCTACTTATCACCCAGCCTGCCTAAAAACCCAACTTACCTACCACCCAACATGCCCACTACCCTTCCTACCCATCACCCGACCTACCCATCACCCTGCCTACCCATCAACCTTCCTATCCATCACCCTCCTTACCTATAACCCTGCATTGTATCACCTTGCCTGCTACCACCCTTCTTGCTTTCACCCTGTCTCCCTACCATCATGGCTGTCTACCATCTTGCCTCGCTACCATCCAGCCTGCCTGCCTCCCAACTTCCTGTTGCCCAGCTTCCTACCAGATAACCCACTTACCACCTCACCTTCCTACCACATAGCCAGTCTACCATTAATGTCTACTTGTCATCCTGCTTCCTACTGCTTATCCTCCACACAGCCTGTCTACTTACTACCCTGCATGCCTGTCTACCACTTTACGTACTTGCATACCTAAACCCCTATAGTCCTGCTTACTGCTCTAGTTGCTTACCTGCCACCCTGCTTTCTTTATCTATCACTGCCTACTTGCTGCTACCCTGTCCCTCGAGTCTGCCTTCCTATCACCCTACCTGAGTACCACCCTGCGTAGCTAACATCCTGCCTGGCTATCAACCTGCCTTTCTGTCGGCCTGGCTGCCTACCTTGAAACCTCCCTACCACCCTCGCTGCTTACCACTATCAATGCCTACCACCCTGCATGTCTACCATCCTTTGTGGCTATTACTGTGCCTGGTTACAACACTGCCTTCTACTGCCCAGCCTACTTACCAAATTTCCTGTCTATCAACCAACCTTCCCACCATCGTACTTACCACTACCCAGCCTGCCTACCACTCTCCTGCCTACCACCTTGCTGCCTAACACCCAGCCTGCCTACCACCCAGCCTTCCTATCACCCTGTTTTCTACCAGCCTGCTTTCTACCATCCACCCTGCCCACTTGCCATCCATCCTGCCTACCACCCAGCCTTCCTATCACCCTGTTTTCTACCAGCCTGCTTTCTACCATCCACCCTGCCCACTTGCCATCCATCCTGCCTACCACCCTTCTTACTTATCACTCTGCCTACAAACCACCCCGGCTGCCTACCACCTTGCCTTACCACTCAGCCTGCTTACCACCACTGCATCCTACAACCCAGCCTACCAACCACCCAGCCTACTTATCACCCTGCCTTCCTATTACCCGGCCTGCCTATCACCCTGCTTTCTACCATCCTGCTTCCTACCACCCTGGCTACCTATCACCCTGCCTTCCTACCACCCTGCCTGCATACCACCCTTCCTGCCTACCACTCTTCATTCTTCCACTCTTCCTGCATACCACCCACCCTCCCTTCCACCTTGGCTACATACCATCCTGCCTGCCTACCACTCTGCCTGCCTACCACCCTCTCTGCATACCACCCTCCTTGCCTACTACCCTGAAGGGCTATCATCATGCTTTCTGCCAAAGCGTTACTACTCTGCCTGTCTGCTACCCTTCCAGACTACTATCCAGCTTGCCTACCACCGAGCTTGCCCACTACCCAACCCTACTTACCACCCACCCTTTTAGCACTGTTGCCATGCATCGCACCACCCTGCATCCTACCACCCTGCTTCCCATCGCCCAGCTTCCCACCACACAGCCTACCTGCCACTCAGCCTTGCTACCACCCACTCATCCTTGCAACCCCCCAGTCTGTCTGGCCATCACGCAGCTTCTCCACCACCCTGTCACAATACCATCCCTTCTTCTGCCACCTCGTTTGCTACCACCTAGCCTACTTCCACCTTGTCTACTTCCACTATGCCATCCTGGCTGCTTATCACCTTGCCTCCCTACCCTGCCAACCTACCACCCAGTCTGCCTACCACCCGGCCTTTCTGCCTACCACCTGGCCTTCCTGCTTCCACTCTGCCATCCTGGCTGCCTACCACCTTGCCTCCCTGCCTTGCCCATATACCACCCGGCCCTTCTGCCTGCCACCTAGCCTGCCTGCCGACCACCCGACCTGCTTGTGTACCACCCAGCCTGCTTACCACCACTGCATCCTACAACCCAGCCTACCTACCATCCAGCCTTCCTATCATCCTACATCCTACCACACTGCGTCCCACCACTCAGTCTCCCTACCACCCTACTCCCTACCACCCAGCCTGCCCGTCACCCTGCTTCCTGACATGCAACCTGCTTGACACCCTTCCTTCGAGCCTTCCTACCTATCACTACCTACCACCTTGCCTGCTACCACCCTTCCTGCTCCCATCCTGTCTCCCTACCATCATGGCTACCTACCATCTTGTCTCCTTACCACCCAGCCTGCCTACTTCCGAGCGTCCTGTTGCTCAGCTTACCAAATAACCCACCTACCACCTAACCTTCCTACCACCTAGCCTGTCTCCCATCAATATCTACTTGTCCTCCTGCTTCCTGCTGCTTATCCTCCACACAGCCTGTCTACTTACTACCCTGCATGCCTGTCTACCACTCTACATACTTGCATACCTAAACCCCTATAGTCCTGCTTACTGCTCTAGTTGCTTACCTACCACCCTGCCTTCACTACCCATCACTCTGCCTACTTGCTGCTACCTTGTCCCTTTAGTCTGCCTTCCTGTCACCCGGCCTGAGTACCACCCTGCGTAGCTAACATCCTTCCTGGCTATCAACCTGCCTTTCTATTGGCTTGCTTGCCTACCACCCTACCTCTCTTCCATCCTCGTTGCCTACCACCATCAATGTCTACCACCCTGCATGTCTACCACCCTTCATGGCTATCAACGTGCCTGATTACAACCCTGCTTCCTACTGCCCAGCCTACTTACCAACCTTCCTGTCTACCATCCACCTGCCCACCAGCGCGTTTACAGTCACCCAGACTGCCTACCACTCAGCCTTCCTACCACCCTGTTTTTTACCAACCTGCTTTCTACCACCCACCCTGCCTATTTACCATCCATCCTGCCTACCACCCTTCTTACCCATCACCCTGTCAACTTACCACCCTGCTACCTGCCACCCTGGCTGCCTACCACTTTGCCTTCCATCCACTCAGCCTGCTTACCACCACAGTATCCTACAAGCCTACCTACCATCCAGCCTTCCTATCACCCTGCCTGTCTGTCACCCTGCTTCCTACCACCCTGGCCACTTATCACCCTGCCTTCCTACCACCCTGCCTGCTACCACCCTGCCTGCCTACCACCATGCTTTCTTCCACTCTTCCTGCATATCACCCACCCTCCCTTCCATCCTGCCTGCCTACCATTGTGCCTGCCTACCACCCTTTCTGCATACCACCCTCCTTGCCTACTACCCTGAAGGGCAAGCATCTTGCTTTCTGTCATAGTGTGTTACTACTCTGCCTGTCTGCTACCCTGCCAGACTACTACCCAGCTTGCCTACTACCCACCTTGCCTTCTACCCAGCTTGCCCACCACCCAACCTACCTACCACACCCCCTTTTACCACCCTGCAGCCCTGCTTCCCACCACCCTACATCCAACCACCCTACTTCCCATCGCCCAGCTTCCCACCACACAGCCTGCCTACCACTCAGCCTTGCTACCATCCACTCATCCTTGCAACCACCCAGCCTGTCTGGCCATCACCCAGCTTCTCCACCACCCGGTCACAATACCACCCTTCTTTTTACCACCTCGTCTGCTGCCACCTTGCCTGCTTCCACCTTGCCTGCTTCCACTCTGCCTCCCTACCATCCTGGCTGCCTACCACCTTGCCTCCCTACCTTGCCCACCTACCAACCGGCCTGTCTGCCTACCACCCAACCTGCCTGCCTACCACCTGACCTGCTTGCCTACCACCCGGCCTGCCTACCATACTGCTTGCCTACCGCCGTGCCTGCCAATCACCCTACTTCATACCACACTGCTTTCCACCACTCAGTCTCCCTACCACCCAACTCCCTACCACCCAGCCTGCCCATCAACCTACTTCCTAACATGCAGCCTGCCTGTCATCCTGCTTCATAACATGCAGCCTGCCTGTCATCCTGCTTCATAACATGCAGCCTGCCTGTCATCCTGCTTCATAACATGCAGCCTGCTTAACACCCTTCCTTCGAGCCTTCCTACCTATCACTTTACATTCTATCACCCTACCTGCTTCCAACCTGCCTTCCTACCATCCTGGCAGCCTTTTCACCTTGTCTTTCTATCACCCTGTCCTCCATCCACCCTTCTTCCTACCATACAGCCTGAATGCCACTTTCCTTCTTATCACTTTGCCTACCTACCACCCGGCATCCTACCATCCTGCTTCTTACCACCCTGGTTAATATGACCCAACTTCCTACTACCCAGCCTGCCTACCAAGTTACTTTTCTACCAGCCTGCCTGCTGACCACCCAGCTTCCTACCATCGAGCCTGCATATCACCCTGCCTGCCTACTACCCATTCTGCCAGTCACCTGGCTTCATATCATCCGGCTTCCAGTGACCCAGCTTCCTACCACCCTGCCTGCCTACCACCCTGCCTGCCTACCACCCAGCCTGCTTACCACTCTATCACCCAGCCTCCTACCTCCCTGCCCACCCATAATCCTGCTTTCTACAATCCTGTCTGCCTACAAACATGTTTGTCTACCACCCTGCCTCCTACTAACTTGTTTACTTAACACTCTACCCACCTACCATCCTAGTTAACCCTAGAACAGTACACCCAGGTCTGAGAGACCCGGCCACCTTTTGCCACTTTTTGGTTTAGCAACTTCTAGATGCGAGGGACCTCTGTCCTTCTCAACAGCTTCCTAGGTTTGGGTGCCAGTGCTAAGGATGGATTTTCCAGGTCCTCCTCTGTTTTGGTGTATAACACACTAAAGTTGCAGTCGGGTCTGTGAGACCCAGGTATACTGGATTAAGGGGGCTGGAATTTACTGTTGAGTGATGCATATTTCTGCACCATTTCCATTGCCCTCTCCACACCATGAAGACCCTTCATACCACTAGCTTTGACAGCAGTGCGAGCATCATTGTATAGTTTCTTTTCATATGGGGTATATGTAAAGTGAAACTGTACTTCTTTGTTAGGATTTTTTTTTTTCAAAAGTTTGCCTAAAATACATAAAATACGTTAATTTTAATTTTATATTCATCATTGGATAGTAAACTGAACCAAAAAGGTTGTAGAATGGTTAAAGGTTCAATAAATAAAACAAAAGTATTTTTTTAATTTTATTGTTTTGTGGTTCAGTGAGACCCAAGTGTACTAATGGTGTATAGGCGCTAATAGGTACATTGTTCAAGGGTTAATACTACTCTTCATGCCTAACACACAACCTTCCTAGAATCATTGCTGTCTACAAACCTGGCTGGGCACCAGTCTGGCTGCATACCACCCTGCTTCCTACAATCCAGCCTACCTACCATCCAGCCTGCCCACCACGCAGCCAGCCTACCACCCAACCTGCTGCTGACCAACCATTGTCAACTCTTCATGTCTGATACACTCCTGTTTTCTTTCACATGGTTTGTCTCGGTCCTCCATGCTTCCTTCTCGTTGAAAAAGCTCCACCTGGTCCCTCGTCTGATTAACATCAACTAACATAAGGACGGAGTGAGGTAAGGTGTGAAAAGCAAGGAAAGATAAAGAGGCATTGGGGGCAGAACTATTAACAGCATTTACAGGGACCTGGACCACACACTCATTCACTCAGTTAAGCCCCAGAATCCTGACTCAGCGTCAAAGGCTTGATGCAAAAGCAACAGCAGCAGTGGCTGCTTGGGCTTCAGTTTTGGTGGCAGCTTTGGGTTTGGTTTCATCAGCGGCAGTGGCTTTGGTGGTGACGATGACAGCGGGAACCCAGTGTACTGCGTGCTTAAACTGCCATGCTCCTGCAATCTATCATCATCTTTTCAGGGAACAGAAAGTAGTTTAGGGACTTTTGTGTAACTAGGCACTTGAAGCACCCTGTTTATCAGTATCTCCATGGAAGGCATCTTTCTTCAGCATTACCTTTACATTTACTTTTGTTGCCCTGGCCTGTTATTAGGCTGTCCTCCCTCCAACCCGCCTCCTCCCCCATTCCCATGTCTCCATCCTGTCCCTCCTCATCCTTAGTTCCCCCCATCCACCTCAATCCCAGTCAGTCTCATTCTGTGCAGTTTTAATAGAACTTTGGAGGTGGAAAGTGACGCCTTAATGTGGTGGCATCAATATATAAAGAGATGGCTCAACTGCCTTTACAACCCCATCCTCCAAAATGGATGAAGGACTGAACAGCAACTTAAGCCTAAAGCCCACCAGGTACCTGCTTACATGAGAATGGGGTTGTTACTACAATAATACAGTTCATTTGATTTGTTGGTGGGTGGGTGTGTCCTAATTGACTGGATGATTGGGTGGGTCCTTGTAAACTGGATGGGTGGGTGGCTGGCTGGATTATTGGCTAACTGGCTGACTGGATGGATGAGTGGGTGGGTTGCTGGATGGGTGGACTGGTATATAGGTGGGTTTCTAGGTGGTTTGTTGGGTGGGTGGGTGAGTGGGTGGTGGGTGAGCAGGTGGGTGGTGGGTGAGCAGGTGGATGGATGGGTGAGCAGGTGGGTGGGTAGGTGAGTGGGTGGGTGGGTGAACAGGTGGATGAGTGGATAGATGGATGGATGGATGGATGAAGGAGTGCATGGGTGGATGGGTGGTTGGATTGTTGGATGGGTTGGGAGCGAGTGGCTGGCTGGCTGGCTGGATGGGTGACTGTCTGTATGGGTCGGTGGGTGGCTGGATGGGTGGGTGAGTGGGCAACTGGATGGTTTGGTGGGTGGGTTGGTAACTGGATGAGTTGATTTTAGTCAGTGGGTCCTGGTAGGCTGGATGGATAGGTGGGTTAGTCGGTGGGTCCTGGTAGGCTGGATGGATGGGTGGATAGATGGCTCTTTGTAGGCTGGATAAGTGGGTGGATCCTGGTAGTATGGATGAGTGGGTTGGACCTGAATGAGTGTGTGGGTACATGGGCTGGGTGAATTGGAGCTTGGGTCTTGGTGGGTTCGATGAATGGGTGGGTGGGTGAATAGGTGGGTGTTTGGTTGGATGGATGGATGGATAGACAGTGGATGGATGGATAGGAGGGTGAGTGGGTTGAAAGTTGGCTGGTTAGATGTGTGGGTGGCTGGCTGGCTAGATGGGTCGGTGGGAGGATTGGTGGATGGGTGAGTGGGTGGCTGGCTGGGTGGTTGGGTGGTTGGATGGGTCCAAGTAGGCTGGGTGGATAGGTGCATGAATGGATGGGGCAGTGAATGGATAGATGAGTGAGTGGGTGGCTCGGTGGGTAGGTGCATGGGTTGCTGGATGAGTGGGTGGGTGAGTAATTGGATGGTGTGTGTGGTTGTGAATGGCTCAGTTGCTGGATGGGTGGTTGGCTGGATGATGAGTGGCTGGATGGGAGGGTGGCTGGATAAATGGGAAGGAGCGTGACTGGATGGTTTGGTCTTGGTTGTCTGGATGGGTGGGTGGGTGGGTGTTTGGTCTTGGTTTTCTGGGTGGGTGGTTTGGTCTTGGTTGTCTGGGTGAGTGTGGGTGAGTTCTGGAAGGTTGGGTGGATGTGGGTGGGTCCTGGAAAGCTGAATGTGTGGGTGGATGTGGGTGGGTCATGGGAATCTGGATGTTTGGGTGGCTGGGTGGCAGGTCGGCTGGGTGGGTGGGTGCGTGAGTGGCAGGCAGGATGGGAGGATGGGTTGATTGCTGGGTGAGTGGATGGGTGGGTTGCAGGGTGGGTGGGTGACTGGATGGGTGAGTTAATGTTTGGTTTGGTAGGTCTAGTCCTTTGGGTTGGTGGCTGGTTAGCTCACTGTATTGGTGAGTGGGCAGTTTGGTCCTGGTAATGTGGGTGGTGGGTGGTTGGGTGGTTGGCTGGCTGGTTTGCTGGCTGGCTGGGAGAGAGGTTACATGGCTTGATGAGAGAGCGGGCGACTGGGTGCCTGGCTAGGTGGGAGGTCGAGGGAGTTGATGGGTGTGTGGTTGGCTGGGATGGTGCATGGCTTTATGTGTGGGTGGGTGGTGTGAATACGTGGCTTGATGGGTGGGTTGTTGGGTGGGTTGGTGGGTTGGTAGATCATTGGGTGGGTTGGTGGGGTGGTATGTAATTAGGTGGGTCAGTGGGTCGGTAGATAGTTGGGTGAGTGGGTGGGTTGGTGGGTGGTTGGATCCCTGGTTGGGTGAATCGGTGACTGGGTGGGTCCTGGTAATATGGGTGTTTTGGTAATCTAGGATGGTGTGGGTGAGTCCTGGTCACCTGGGTGGTTATAGGTGGCTCTTGTTAGGCCTAGTGGTTGTGAGTGAGTCTTGGTAGGCTGGATGGTTGTGCATGGGTAATGGTAGGCTGGTTGGTTGTGGGCGGGTCCTGGAAGGCTAGATGGGTTGGTAGGTGGGTGGGTGGTTGACCAGATAGGTGGCTGGCTGGCTGGCTGGATGGGTGGGTTGCTGGATGCATATGAGTGGGTTTCTGGGCAGGTGCATTGCTGGGTGGGTGGGTGTATTTGTGGGTTGGTAGGTGGGTGGGTCGATGGATGAATGGATGAGTAGGTGGACGGGTGGATGGATGGATGTGTGCCTGGGTGGCCGGCTGAATGGATGGTGATTGTCTGGCTGGATGGATGGAAGGGTGGGTTTGGCTGACCGGATGGGTGGGTAGGTATTTTACCAGATGGCTGGTGGGTGGCTGCATGGATGGGTGAATTGTCATTAGGGCAGATTGCTGGGTGGGTGGGTTTGTAGGCAGGTGGTTTGATAGGTTGCTGGGTGGAGGGTTGCTGGGTGGGTGGGTTGTTGGGTAGTGGGTTTCTGGGTGAGTGGATGCATGGATGCATGGATGGATGCGTGGGTAGCTAGATGGATGGATAGGTGACTGGCTGGTTAGCTAAAGGGGAGAGTGGGTGGCTGGATGGATGGATGGACAGGAGGGTAGCTTGATGGGTGACTGGGTGGCTAGCTGGTTGAGTGGGTGGCTGGATAGGTGGGTGAGTGGGTGGGTGAGTTGCTGGGTGGGTGGGTGTAAGGATTGATGGGTAAGTTGCTGGCTGGATGGATGGTGTGGTGGGTGACTTGATGGGTGAGTGGATTGGCTACTGGACAGATTGTTGGGTGGGTGGGTTGCTGGGTTTCCGGTTGATAGGTGGGTGGGCGGGTGAGTGGGTGGATGGATGGATAGATGGATGGATGGATGGATGGATGGATGGATGGGTGGCTGGCTGGATGGATGGGTGGATGAGTGGGTGTGTGGGTGGCTGGATGGGTGGGTTGGTGGGTGGGTGAATGTGTTGTTTGATGGGTGGGTTTTTGGGTTGGTGCATAAAGAGCTTGTTGGGTGGGTCATTTAGTCAGAAGGTTGTTGGGTGGGTTGGTAGGCTGATAGGTGATTGGGTGGATGGGTTGGTGGGTGGCAGGCTGGATGGGTGAGAAAGTAGCTTGACGAATGGGTTGTTGGGTCACTGGTTGGTTGGATGGGTGAGTGGGTCCTGGTGATCTCGGTGGGTCCTGGTAGGCTGGGAGTGGGTGTGGATGTGTTCTGGTTGGCTTTGTGGGTGAGGGTGGGTCCTGGGAGGCTGGATAGGTTGGAAGGTGGGTGGGTGGCTGGATGGATGGATGGCTGCCTGGATGGATGGTTGCCTGTGTGGGTGGATAAAGGCTGGGCAGAATGCTGGGTAGGTTGGCTGCTGGGTGGGTGAGTTGCTGGGTAGGTGAGTTGCTGGGTGGATGGGTTACTGGGTTGGTGGCTTGCTGTATGGATGGACAGAAGGATGGATGGATGGATTGATGGATGAATGGATGGGTGTCTGGGTGGCTGGCTGGATGGATAGTTGACTGGCTGGCTGGCTAGATAGTTGGTAATGTGAGTGAGTGGGTGACTTGATGGATGGGTGGGTTGCAAGGCAGATTGCTGGGTGGTGGATGGGCTGTAGTGAAGATTGCTTGGTGATGTTTTCTGGGTGTTTGGGTTGCTTGGTGAATGGGCTGCTGGGTGAGCTGGTTGCTGGGTGGGTGGGTGGGTTGCTGGGTTGGAGAGTGGAAGGGTTCCTGAGTGGGTGGATGGATGGATGGATGGAGTGATTGGTGGGTGGCTGGGTTGGCTGGTTGGATGAATGGGTGACTGACTGGCTGGATGGCTGTCTGGTTGGCTGGATCACTAGTTATTTGGCTGGATGGTTGGATGTATGGGAAGGTGGCTGGATGTTTGGATGGGTGTATGACTGAATGGCTGGATGGTAGGGTGAGTGGCTCGATGGATGATTGGATGGCTGGATTTGGTGGTTGGGCAGCTGAGTGACAGGATGAGTAGTTGGGTGGATAGGTTGGTGGCTGAATGGTGGATGAGGCAGTAAGTGGATGGGTGGGTGGGTGGGTGAATAGCTCGAATCATGATTTGGTGGCTTAATGCACATGCGGGTGGGTTGATGGGTGAGTGACTGACTGGATGGGTGGCTGAATGGTTGAGTTGGTAGGTCCCTGGGCTGTAGGCTGGCTGGCTCGCTGGATAGGTGAATGAGTGGGTGGGTAACGGTAATGTGGGTGGGTGTGGTTGGATCCTGGCTGACTAGGGGATTGTGGATGGGTCCTTAGAGGCTAGATGGATGGCTGGCAGGCTGGATGGGTGGTGGTAGGTTTGATGGGTGGGTGGCGGGCTGGAAGGGTGTGTGGGTGATTGGCACATTGGATGGAAGGGTGAGTGAGCTGTTGGGAGGGTTGCTGTGCTGGTTTCTGGATGGGTTTGCTGCAGGGTTCTTTGGTTGCTGGGGGGGTTAGTTGCTGGATGGGTGCATTGCTGGGTGAGTGGGTGGGTGTGTTTGTTGCTGGGTGGGTGGGTGGATTAGTTGGTGGGTGGGTTGGTGGGTGGGTTTGTTGCTGGGTGGGTGGGTGGAATGGTTGCTGGGTTGGTTTGTGGGTGGGGGGTTGGTTAGGGTAGCTGTGTGGGTTTCTGGGTTGGTGGAAAATTCAATCAGTAGGTCAGTGGCTGACAGACGGATGGATGGATGGGTTGGTGGGTGGTTGAGTTGGTGGGTGGTTTGGTTGGTGGGTGGTTGGGTTGGTGGGTTCGTTGCTGGCTAGATGGGAGGGTGGGTGGGTGAAGCTGGTTGACTGGATGGGTGGGAGGCTGGCTTGCTGGCTGGCTGCATGCGTAGGTGGGAGGCTGGCTGGCTGGTGGGTGGGTGGGTGGGTGGCTCGATGTGTGAGTGGGCAGGTGGCTTGCTGGGAGGGAAGGTGGGTGGGTGCTTGGCTTGCAGGCTGGGTGGGGGGGTGGTTGTTTTGACGAGTGTGTGGGTAGCTGGATAGGTGGGTTGGTAGCTGGATGGGTAAGTGAATGTTTTGCTTCATGGGTGGGTTGTTGAGTCGCTTGGTTGGCAGGTCGTTGGGCGGGTTGGTGGGGTGGTAGATCATTGGGTTGGTTCGTGGGTTGGTAGGTCATTGGGTGGGTGGGAGAGTGGGTGGTTGGGCCCCTGGTTGGCTGGGTGCGTGTGTGGGTGATTGGGTGGGTCCTGGTAATCTTGATGTTTTAGTAATCTTGGTTGGTGTGGGTGAGTCGTGGTAGGCTGGGTGGTTGTAGGTGGGTCGTGTTAGGCTTAGTGGATGTGGGTGGGTCCTGGTAGGCTGGATGGTTGTAGGTGGGTCCTGGTAGGCTGGTTGGTTATGAGTGGCTTATGGTAGGCTGGTTGTTTGTGGGTGGGTCTTGTTAGGCTTAGTGGTTGTGGGTGGGTCCTGGTAGGCTGGATGGTTGTGGGTGGGTCCTGGTAGGCTGGATGGTTGTGGGTGGGTCCTGGTAGGCTGGATGGTTGTGGGTGGGTCCTGGTAGGCTGGATGGTTGTGGGTGGGTCCTGGTAGGCTGGATGGTTGTGGGTGGGTCCTGGTACATTGGTTGGTTGTGGATGGGTTCTGGTAGGCTGGGTGGTTGTCGGTGAGTTCTGGTAGGCTGGAAAGGTGTGGATGGTCCTGGTAAGCTGTGTGAATGTGGGTGGGATCTGGTAAGTGGTGTGTGTGTGTGTGTGTGTGTGTGTGTGTGTGTGTGTGTGTGTGTGTGTGTGTGTGTGTATGTGTGTGTGTGTGGGTCCTAGTAGGCTGGCTTCTGATAGGCTGGGTGAATGTGGGCGCATCAGGGGAGGGTGGATGGGTAGGTAGATGGGTGGCTGTTTGGCCAGATGGGTAGCTGGCTGGATGGGTGATGTTTGGGTTAATGGATGCACAGGAGTGGGTTGCTTGGTGGGCTGCTGGGCAGATTGGTGCAAGGGTGGGTTGCTAGTTGGGTAGGTTACTTTGTAGGTGGGTGTACTGGTGGGTTGGTAGGTGGATTAAATGGATGGATGGGTGGATGGATGGGTGGATGAATGTGTGGCTGGGTGGCTGGCTGGATGGATAGTAGGGTGGGTGCGTGGGTGGGTGGCCGGATGGGTGGGTGGGTAGGTGACCAGACAGGAGGATTGGTGGGTGGGTGGCTCAGTGGGTGGGTTGACTGGCTTCTGGGCAGATTGCTGGGTGGGTGCATTAGTAGGTGAGTGGGTTCCTGGGTGGGTGGGCAGCTGAGTGGTGGGTTTTTGGATGGGATGACGGATGGATTTTGTGGGTGGCTGGATCGATGGGCGGATGGGTACGTGGATGGGTGTCTAGATGGCTGGATAGCTGGATGTGTAGGTTGGTGGCTGGATGAGTTTGTGCATGGCTGAATGGGTGGGTTGGGGGGTAGGGGGTGGTCAGGTGAGTGACTGGAGTAGATGGATGGATGGGTGGCTGGATATGTGATTGGTGAGTGAGTGGATGGATCAGTGGGTGACTGGCTGGCTGGATGGATGGGATGGTGGGTGAGTGGTTGGGTGGATGGGTTGGAGGGTAAATTGACTGCTGGGTATTATATTGTTGGGTGGGTGGATTGGCTACTGGGCAGATTGTTGGGTGGGTGGGTTGCCAGGCTGGATGGTGAGATAGTGGGTGGTTGCATGGTTGGATGGATGGATGGATGGATGGGTGGGATGCTGAGTGGCTGGATGAATGGATGGGTGACTATCTGGTTGGCTGGATGGGAGGTGCGTGGCTGGCTGGCTGCCTGGATGGGTGGGTGGGTTGGTCGCTGGCTGGATTGGTGTGTGGGTGGGTGGTTGTGTGGCTGGCTGGCTGGATGAGTGGGCGATTGGGTTACTGGACGGGTGGGTGTGTGGGTGGCTGGTTGGGTGGGTCATTGGGTTGATGAGTGAGTTGCTTGATGGGTGGGTTTTCGGGTTAGTGCATTCGGAGCTTGTTGCTTGGTTTGGTTAGTCAGTTGGGTGGGTTGCTGGGTTGGTAGGTGATTGGGTGGATGGGTGGGTGGGTGTTTTGCTGGATGGGTGAGAAAGTAGGGTAGGTGGATGAGTGGGTCCTGGTGATCTTGGTGGGTCCTGGTAGGCTAGGTGGGTGTGGATGGGTCCTGGTAGGCTGGATGGGTGTGGATGGGTCCTGGTAGCCTGGGGTGTGTGGATAGCTCCTGGTAGGGTGGGTGGGTGATGGTGGGTCCTTAGAGAGTGGAAGGGTTGGTAGGTAGGTGGCTGTCAGGCTGGATGGATGGCTGCCTGGATGCATGGCTGGCTGGAGGGGTGGGTGGGTTTGTCACTGTGTGTATATGAGTGAGTTGCTGGAAGGATGGATGGTTGGTCTGCTTGGCAGAATGCTGGGTAGGCTGGGTGATGGGTGGATGAGTTGCTGGGTGGGTGGGTTGTTGGATGGGGAGGTTGCTGGATGGATGGATGGATGGATGGATGGTAGGTAGTGTGGGTGGGTGGGTTAGTGACCGGATGGGTGAGTGGGCTGCAAGGCTGATTGTTGGGTGGGTGGATGGTCTGCAAGGCTGATTTCTGGGTTGCTGGGTTGGTGGGATGCTGGGTTGGTGGGATGCTGGGAGGATGGGTTGCTGGGTGGGTGGGTTGCTGGGTGGGTGGGTTGCTGAGAGGATGAGTTGCTGGGTAGGCTGGGACCTGGGTGGTTGGTGGGTTGCTAAGTGGATGGGTGGGTGCGTGTCTGAGTGGGTGGATGAATGGATGTGGTGATGGGTGGGTGGCTGGCTGGATAGATGGGGGACTGACTAGCTTGGTGGATGGGAGGATCGGTGTCTGGGTGGCTTTCTAGCTTACTGGATGGCTAGTTATTTGAATGGATGGGTGGGAGGGTGGCTGGATGGTTGGGTGGGTGTGTGGCTACAGTACTGGATGGTAGGGTGAGTGGCTCGATGGATGATCGGATGGCTGGATTAGTGGTTGGCCAGCTGAGTGACTGGATGAGTAGTTGATTGAATGGATTGGTGGCTGAATGGGTGGATGAGGCAGAAGGGGGATTTGTGGATAGCTGAATAGGTGGATGGGTGTGTAGATGGCTCAATGGGTGGTTTGGTGGCTTGGTGCATGTGTGGGTGGGTGGGTGGGTTAATGAGTGGCTGGATGGGTGTCTGGATGGTCGGTAGGTTTCTGGTTTTTTAGCTGGATGGCTTGCTGGATAGGTGAGTGGTATGGTGGGTAATGGTAATGTGGGTGGGTGTGAGGGGTCCTGGTTGGCTAGGGGAATGTGGATTGGTTCTTGGAGGCTAGATGGGTGGGTGGCAGGCTAGATTGGTGAGTGGTAGGTTGCATGGATGGGTGGTAGGGTGGAAGGGTGTGTGAGTGATTGGTGCACTGGATGGGAGGATGGGCGAGTTCCTGGGTGGGTTGCTGGGTGGGTTTATGGGTGGGTTTGTTGCTGGGTGGGTTTGTTGCTGGGTGGGTTTGTTGCTTGGTAGGTTGGTTGTTGGGTGCGGTGCTGGTGGGGTTATGGGTAGATTTGTTGCTGGGTGGATTTGTTGCTGGTTGGGTTGCTGGTTGGTTTATGGGTGAGTTTGTAGCTGGGTGGGCTTGTTGCTGGGTGGGTCTGTTGTTGGGTAGGTTTGTTTCTGGGTGGTTTTGTTGCTGGGTGGGTTGGTGGGCTTATTGCTGGGTGGGTCTGTTGCTGGGTAGGTTTGTTTCTGGGTGGTTTTGTTGCTGGGTGGGTTGGTGGTTTAGTTCCTCAGTTGGTTTGTTGTAGGCTGGGTTTGTTGCTTGGTGGGTGAGTGAATTTGTTGCTCAGTGGGTTGGTGGTTTGGTGGGTTGGTGGTTTGGCGGGTTGATGGTTTGGTGGGTTGGTGGTTTGGTGGGTTGGTGGTTTGGCGGGTTGGTGGTTTGGTGGGTCGGTGGTTTGGTGGGTTGGTTTGGGGTGGGTGGGGGTTTCTGTGTGGGTGGAAATATGGGTCATTGGCCGATAGACGGATGGATGGATGGATGAATTTGTGATTGGGTGGCTGGCTGGCTGGGTGGATGGATGGATGGGTGGGCAGGTGGGTGTGAGGATGGCTGGCTGGATGGGTGGGCAGATGGGTGTAAAGATGGCTGGATGGGAGGGCAGGTGGGTGTGAGGATAACTGGCTGGATGGGTGGGCAAGTGGGTGTGAAGATGGCTGGCTGGATGGGTGGGATGCTGGCTGGATGGTGGGTGGGTAGGTGGTTTGATGGGTGGGTGTGTGGATGGCTTGATTGTTGGGTGGGTGGATGGCTGGATGATTGACTGGGTGGTTACTTTGATAGATGCAGGTAGGCTGGATTTATGGGTAGGTGGGTGGGTGGCTGGATGGGTTCTGGTAGGCTGGATGGGTAGGTTGCTGGGTGGCTGGATATATGGGTTCTGGTAAGGTGCGTGGGTCCTGGTAAGGTGGGTGGGCTCTGGTTGGCATAATGGTTGGGTGGTTGAATGGGTATGGTCCCATTAAGTTGGATTCCTAGGTGGGGGAATGGATAGGTCCTAGTTAAATGGATAGATGGGTCCTGGTAGGACAAGTGGGCCCTGGTATCCTGGATAGTTAGTTGGGTGGGTACCAGTGGACTGGGTTGGTGGGTGGGTGATTGAATGGCTGGATAGGTAGGTGAATAGGTGGGAGGTTGGGTGGGTGGGTGTGTTTGTGACAGAGTGAGTGGGTGGATGGATGGGTGGGTGGTTGGATGAGTGGGTGGGTAGATGGGTGGCTGGATTTGTATGTGTGTGTGTGTGTGTGTGTGTGTGTGTGTGTGTGCATGGGTAGGTTGGTGGGTGTGTGGTTGGCTGGGTGAAGGTCATTCTGGTATGCTTATTGCGTGTGGGTGTGGGTGTCCTGATAGACTGGGTTGGTGGAGATGGGTCTTGAAAGGATAAATGGGTGACTGGGTGGCCGGATGGGTGGGTGTCAGTTGCTGGATGGTTGGTAGGTGGGTGTTTTATTGGATGGGTGAGTGGGTGGGTGCTGTAATGTGCTGGATATTAGTAGCTGGATGAGAGTGAATCGCTGGATGGTTGGGTGCTTAGGTGAGAAACTGGACTGCTGGATGGGTGCATGACTGGATGGGAGACTGGCTGAGTGATTAGCTGGGTGGGTTGATGGGTGGATGAAGGTCATTCTGGTAAGCTGGGTGGGTGTGGGTGTCCTGATAGGCTTGGTTCATGTGGGTGGGCCTTGGTAGGATGGATGGGTGATTTGGTGGCCAGATGGGTAGGTGTATGGGTTCCTGAATGTCTGGGTGGATGATCTGCTGGATGGGTTGGTGGGTGGGTGATTTGTTGGATGTGTTGGTAGGTAGGTGTGTTTCCTGAATGGGTTGGTTCATGGGTGATTCACTGGATGGGTGGGTGAGTCGGTGATTCACTGGATGGGTAAGTGAGTTGGTGATTCACTGGATGGTGGGTGGGTGGGTTGGCGAGTCGCTACATGAAAAAAAAGTCATTGGATTGGTGGATGGTAAGGTGGGAGAGTGAGTTGCTGGATGAGTAGGTGCTAGATGGGTGGCTGGACAGGTTGGTGGGTGGTAAGTGGATGGGTGGGTGGGTGGATGGGTGGTAGGCTGGCTGGCTAGCTGGATGGATGGATCGATGGATGGATAAATTGGTAAGTTTGTTGCTGTCTGGGTGAATGGGTGGGTGGGTTATGGAAAGGTGGGTGGATGGGTGAATGAATGGGTTGGAGGGTGGTTAGGCAGTTACATGGCTGGCTGTTTGGGTGGAAGGAAAGAAGTTAGGGAGGGAGGGAAGAAGGGAGGGAGGGATGGGGATTGGTGGGTGGGTGGCTTGCTGGGAGGGAAGGTTGGTGGGTGCCTAGGCCGCTGGCTGGGTGGAAGGGTGGTGTTTTGATGAGTGTGTGGGCAACTGGATAGATTAGTGGGTAGCTGGATGGGTGGGGAGGTGAATGTTTTGTTTGATGGGTGGGTTGTTGGGTCAGTGGGTTGATAGGCCATTTGGTGGGTTAGTGGATTGGTAAGTCATCTGGTGTGTTTGTGGGATGGTAGGTCATCTGGAGGTTGGATGGGTGAGTGGGTCAGTGGCTGGCCAGATGGGTGGATGGGTCAGTGGCTGGCTGAATAGTTGAATGTGTTGGTGGCTGGCTGAATGGTTGAATGTGTTGGTGGCTGGCTGAATGGTTGGATGTGTTAGTGGCTGGCTGGATGGGTGTGGATCTTTGGTTTGCTGGTTGGTTGAGTGGAGAGAGAAGCCTGTCCTTTACACAGGAAAAATCATCCAGTGAAGTGGTAATGTACTGGATGATTATTCCTGTGTAAAGAACAGGTTTCTCTCTTCATTCTGATGTGCTGTAAGAGCTTGGGATAGATTAAAAGCATCTACTTGCCCGAGTGCCAGGAGGTTATCTCAGCCTTGCCATGCCCACGGGAGAGGGAGGGGGGAGGGGCATTGGTTATAAGATTGTGACGATGTGAGATAACTTTTACCTGGTTGTGGCCTAATGGATTGCTGCCTGGCTCTCACCGGAGAGTCCCGAATTCGATTCCTGGCATAATGGTAATATATTGGATGGTTGAGTGGGTCAGTGGCTGGCTGGACGGATGGGTGAGTGGGTTGATGGAATAAAAAGAATGGGTTGGTGGATGGGTGGGCTTCTGGGTGGTACTGCTGGGAGTTGCTGGGGTGGGTGGGTAGCTGGAAGGAGGGATGGGTGAGTGGCTGGCTGGCTGGATGGGAAGGTGGGTGGGAGGGTGGCATGCTGGCTGGATGGCTTGCTGTCTAGATGCATGGGTGAGTGGGTAGGTGGGTTGATGGGTGGATGGGTGGCTGGCTGGATGGGTGGGTGGATGGGTAGGTGGTTGGGTGGGTGGTTGAATGGGTGGATGGGTGGGTGGTTGAATGGGTGGATGGGTGGGTGCCTGGATGGGTGGGTGGCTGCATGAGTTGGTGGCTTCATGTGTGGATGGCTGGTTGTGTGGGTGGCTGGATGGATGGGTAGATGAATGTCTGGATTGGGTGAATGAGTGGGTGGGTTACTGGAAGGATGGGTAGATGAATGTCTGGATATGTTGGTGGGTGGTTGGCTGGCTGGTTGGCTGGCTGACTGGGAGGGAGGGAAGGAGAAAAGGAAGGTAGGTGATTGGGTGAGTGGATGGCTGGCTGGCTGTCTGGTTGGCTGGATCACTAGTTATTTGGCTGGATGGTTGGATGTATGGGAAGGTGGCTGGATGTTTGGATGGGTGTATGACTGAATGGCTGGATGGTAGGGTGAGTGGCTCGATGGATGATTGGATGGCTGGATTTGGTGGTTGGGCAGCTGAGTGACAGGATGAGAAGTTGGGTGGATAGGTTGGTGGCTGAATGGTGGATGAGGCAGTAAGTGGATGGGTGGGTGGGTTGGTGAATAGCTCGAATCATGATTTGGTGGCTTAATGCACATGCGGGTGGGTTGATGGGTGAGTGACTGACTGGATGGGTGGCTGAATGGTTGAGTTGGTAGGTCCCTGGGCTGTAGGCTGGTTGGCTCGCTGGATAGGTGAATGAGTGGGTGGGTAACGGTAATGTGGGTGGGTGTGGTTGGATCCTGGCTGACTAGGGGATTGTGGATGGGTCCTTAGAGGCTAGATGGATGGCTGGCAGGCTGGATGGGTGGTGGTAGGTTTGATGGGTGGGTGGCAGGCTGGAAGGGTGTGTGGGTGATTGGCACATTAGATGGAAGGGTGAGTGAGCTGTTGGGAGGGTTGCTGTGCTGGTTTCTGGATGGGTTTGCTGCAGGGTTCTTTGGTTGCTGGGGGGGTTAGTTGCTGGATGGGTGCATTGCTGGGTGAGTGGGTGGGTGTGTTTGTTGCTGGGTGGGTGGGTGGATTAGTTGGTGGGTGGGTTGGTGGGTGGGTTTGTTGCTGGGTGGGTGGGTGGAATGGTTGCTGGGTTGGTTTGTGGGTGGGGGGTTGGTTAGGGTAGCTGTGTGGGTTTCTGGGTTGGTGGAAAATTCAATCAGTAGGTCAGTGGCTGACAGACGGATGGATGGATGGGTTGGTGGGTGGTTGAGTTGGTGGGTGGTTTGGTTGGTGGGTGGTTTGGTTGGTGGGTGGTTGGGTTGGTGGGTTCGTTGCTGGCTCGATGGGAGGGTGGGTGGGTGAAGCTGGTTGACTGGATGGGTGGGAGGCTGGCTTGCTGGCTGGCTGCATGCGTAGGTGGGAGGCTGGCTGGCTGGTGGGTGGGTGGGTGGGTGGCTCGATGTTTGAGTGGGCAGGTGGCTTGCTGGGAGGGAAGGTGGGTGGGTGCTTGGCTTGCAGGCTGGGTGGGAGGGTGGTTGTTTTGACGAGTGTGTGGGTAGCTGGGTAGGTGGGTTGGTAGCTGGATGGGTAAGTGAATGTTTTGCTTCATGGGTGGGTTGTTGAGTCGCTTGGTTGGCAGGTCGTTGGGCGGGTTGGTGGGGTGGTAGATCATTGGGTTGGTTCGTGGGTTGGTAGGTCATTGGGTGGGTGGGAGAGTGGGTGGTTGGGCCCCTGGTTGGCTGGGTGCGTGTGTGGGTGATTGGGTGGGTCCTGGTAATCTTGATGTTTTAGTAATCTTGGTTGGTGTGGGTGAGTCGTGGTAGGCTGGGTGGTTGTAGGTGGGTCGTGTTAGGCTTAGTGGATGTGGGTGGGTCCTGGTAGGCTGGATGGTTGTAGGTGGGTCCTGGTAGGCTGGTTGGTTATGAGTGGCTTATGGTAGGCTGGTTGTTTGTGGGTGGGTCTTGTTAGGCTTAGTGGTTGTGGGTGGGTCCTGGTAGGCTGGATGGTTGTGGGTGGGTCCTGGTAGGCTGGATGGTTGTGGGTGGGTCCTGGTAGGCTGGATGGTTGTGGGTGGGTCCTGGTAGGCTGGATGGTTGTGGGTGGGTCCTGGTACATTGGTTGGTTGTGGATGGGTTCTGGTAGGCTGGGTGGTTGTCGGTGAGTTCTGGTAGGCTGGAAAGGTGTGGATGGTCCTGGTAAGCTGTGTGAATGTGGGTGGGATCTGGTAAGTGGTGTGTGTGTGTGTGTGTGTGTGTGTGTGTGTGTGTGTGTGTGTGTGTGTGTGTGTGTATGTGTGTGTGTGTGGGTCCTAGTAGGCTGGCTTCTGATAGGCTGGGTGAATGTGGGCGCATCAGGGGAGGGTGGATGGGTAGGTAGATGGGTGGCTGTTTGGCCAGATGGGTAGCTGGCTGGATGGGTGATGTGTGGGCTAATGGATGCACAAGAGTGGGTTGCTTGGTGGGCTGCTGGGCAGATTGGTGCAAGGGTGGGTTGCTAGTTGGGTAGGTTACTTTGTAGGTGGGTGTACTGGTGGGTTGGTAGGTGGATTAAATGGATGGATGGGTGGATGGATGGGTCGATGAATGTGTGGCTGGGTGGCTGGCTGGATGGATAGTAGGGTGGGTGCGTGGGTGGGTGGCCGGATGGGTGGGTGGGTAGGTGACCAGACGGGAGGATTGGTGGGTGGGTGGCTCAGTGGGTGGGTTGACTGGCTTCTGGGCAGATTGCTGGGTGGGTGCATTAGTAGGTGAGTGGGTTCCTGGGTGGGTGGGCAGCTGAGTGGTGGGTTTTTGGTGGGATGACGGATGGATTTTGTGGGTGGCTGGATCGATGGGCGGATGGGTACGTGGATGGGTGTCTAGATGGCTGGATAGCTGGATGTGTAGGTTGGTGGCTGGATGAGTTTGTGCATGGCTGAATGGGTGGGTTGGGGGGTAGGGGGTGGTCAGGTGAGTGACTGGAGTAGATGGATGGATGGGTGGCTGGATATGTGATTGGTGAGTGAGTGGATGGATCAGTGGGTGACTGGCTGGCTGGATGGATGGGATGGTGGGTGAGTGGTTGGGTGGATGGGTTGGAGGGTAAATTGACTGCTGGGTATTATATTGTTGGGTGGGTGGATTGGCTACTGGGCAGATTGTTGGGTGGGTGGGTTGCCAGGCTGGATGGTGAGATAGTGGGTGGTTGCATGGTTGGATGGATGGATGGATGGATGGGTGGGATGCTGAGTGGCTGGATGAATGGATGGGTGACTATCTGGTTGGCTGGATGGGAGGTGCGTGGCTGGCTGGCTGCCTGGATGGGTGGGTGGGTTGGTCGCTGGCTGGATTGGTGTGTGGGTGGGTGGTTGTGTGGCTGGCTGGCTGGATGAGTGGGCGATTGGGTTACTGGACGGGTGGGTGTGTGGGTGGCTGGTTGGGTGGGTCATTGGGTTGATGAGTGAGTTGCTTGATGGGTGGGTTTTCGGGTTAGTGCATTCGGAGCTAGTTGCTTGGGTTGGTTAGTCAGTTGGGTGGGTTGCTGGGTTGGTAGGTGATTGGGTGGATGGGTGGGTGGGTGTTTTGCTGGATGGGTGAGAAAGTAGGGTAGGTGGATGAGTGGGTCCTGGTGATCTTGGTGGGTCCTGGTAGGCTAGGTGGGTGTGGATGGGTCCTGGTAGGCTGGGTGGGTGTGGATGGGTCCTGGTAGCCTGGGGTGTGTGGATAGCTCCTGGTAGGGTGGGTGGGTGATGGTGGGTCCTTAGAGTGTGGAAGGGTTGGTAGGTAGGTGGCTGTCAGGCTGGAAGGATGGCTGCCTGGATGCATGGCTGGCTGGAGGGGTGGGTGGGTTTGTCACTGTGTGTATATGAGTGAGTTGCTGGAAGGATGGATGGTTGGACTGCTTGGCAGAATGCTGGGTAGGCTGGGTGATGGGTGGATGAGTTGCTGGGTGGGTGGGTTGTTGGGTGGGGAGGTTGCTGGATGGATGGATGGATGGATGGTAGGTAGTGTGGGTGGGTGGGTTAGTGACCGGATGAGTGAGTGGGCTGCAAGGCTGATTGTTGGGTGGGTGGATGGTCTGCAAGGCTGATTTCTGGGTTGCTGGGTTGGTGGGATGCTGGGTTGGTGGGATGCTGGGAGGATGGGTTGCTGGGTGGGTGGGTTGCTGGGTGGGTGGGTTGCTGAGAGGATGAGTTGCTGGGTAGGCTGGGACCTGGGTGGTTGGTGGGTTGCTAAGTGGATGGGTGGGTGGGTGTCTGAGTGGGTGGATGAATGGATGTGGTGATGGGTGGGTGGCTGGCTGGATAGATGGGGGACTGACTAGCTTGGTGGATGGGAGGATCGGTGTCTGGGTGGCTTTCTAGCTTACTGGATGGCTAGTTATTTGAATGGATGGGTGGGAGGGTGGCTGGATGGTTGGGTGGGTGTGTGGCTACAGTACTGGATGGTAGGGTGAGTGGCTCGATGGATGATCGGATGGCTGGATTAGTGGTTGGCCAGCTGAGTGACTGGATGAGTAGTTGATTGAATGGATTGGTGGCTGAATGGGTGGATGAGGCAGAAGGGGGATTTGTGGATGGCTGAATAGGTGGATGGGTGTGTAGATGGCTCAATGGGTGGTTTGGTGGCTTGGTGCATGTGTGGGTGGGTGGGTGGGTTAATGAGTGGCTGGATGGGTGTCTGGATGGTCGGTAGGTTTCTGGTTTTTTAGCTGGATGGCTTGCTGGATAGGTGAGTGGTATGGTGGGTAATGGTAATGTGGGTGGGTGTGAGGGGTCCTGGTTGGCTAGGGGAATGTGGATTGGTTCTTGGAGGCTAGATGGGTGGGTGGCAGGCTAGATTGGTGAGTGGTAGGTTGCATGGGTGGGTGGTAGGGTGGAAGGGTGTGTGAGTGATTGGTGCACTGGATGGGAGGATGGGCGAGTTCCTGGGTGGGTTGCTGGGTGGGTTTCTGGGTGGGTTTGTTGCTGGGTGGGTTTGTTGCTGGGTGGGTTTGTTGCTGGGTGGGTTTATTGCTGGGTGGGTTTGTTGCTGGGTGGGTTTGTTGCTGGGTGGGTTTGGTGCTTGGTAGGTTGGTTGTTGGGTGCGGTGCTGGTGGGGTTATGTGTAGATTTGTTGCTGGGTGGATTTGTTTCTGGTTGGGTTGCTGGTTGGTTTATGGGTGAGTTTGTAGCTGGGTGGGCTTGTTGCTGGGTGGGTCTGTTGCTGGGTAGGTTTGTTTCTGGGTTGTTTTGTTGCTGGGTGGGTTGGTGGTTTAGTTCCTCAGTTGGTTTGTTGTAGGCTGGGTTTGTTGCTTGGTGGGTGAGTGAATTTGTTGCTCAGTGGGTTGGTGGTTTGGTGGGTTGGTGGTTTGGTGGGTTGGTTTGGGGGGGTGGGGGTTTCTGTGTGGGTGGAAATATGGGTCATTGGCCGTTAAACGGATGGATGGATGGATGAATTTGTGATTGGGTGGCTGGCTGGCTGGGTGGATGGATGGATGGGTGGACAGGTGGGTGTGAGGATGGCTGGCTGGATGGGTGGGCAGGTGGGTGTAAAGATGGCTGGATGGGAGGGCAGGTGGGTGTGAGGATAACTGGCTGGATGGGTGGGGAAGTGGGTGTGAAGATGGCTGGCTGGATGGGTGGGATGCTGGCTGGATGGTGGGTGGGTAGGTGGTTTGATGGGTGGGTGTGTGGATGGCTTGATTGTTGGGTGGGTGGATGGCTGGATGATTGACTGGGTGGTTACTTTGATAGATGCAGGTAGGCTGGATTTATGGGTAGGTGGGTGGCTGGTTGGATGGGTCCTGGTAGGCTGGATGGGTAGGTTGCTGGGTGGCTGGATATATGGGTTCTGGTAAGGTGCGTGGGTCCTGGTAAGGTGGGTGGGCTCTGGTTGGCATAATGGTTGGGTGGTTGAATGGGTATGGTCCCATTAAGTTGGATTCCTAGGTGGGGGAATGGATGGGTCCTAGTTAAATGGATAGATGGGTCCTGGTAGGACAAGTGGGCCCTGGTATCCTGGATAGTTAGTTGGGTGGGTACCAGTGGACTGGGTTGGTGGGTGGGTGATTGAATGGCTGGATAGGTAGGTGAATAGGTGGGAGGTTGGGTGGGTGGGTGTGTTTGTGACAGAGTGAGTGGGTGGATGGATGGGTGGGTGGTTGGATGAGTGGGTGGGTAGATGGGTGGCTGGATTTGTATGTGTGTGTGTGTGTGTGTGTGCATGGGTAGGTTGGTGGGTGTGTGGTTGGCTGGGTGAAGGTTATTCTGGTATGCTTATTGCGTGTGGGTGTGGGTGTCTTGATAGACTGGGTTGGTGGAGATGGGTCTTGAAAGGATAAATGGGTGACTGGGTGGCCGGATGGGTGGGTGTCAGTTGCTGGATGGTTGGTAGGTGGGTGTTTTATTGGATGGGTGAGTGGGTGGGTGCTGTAATGTGCTGGATATTAGTAGCTGGATGAGAGTGAATCGCTGGATGGTTGGGTGCTTAGGTGAGAAATTGAACTGCTGGATGGGTGCATGACTGGATGGGAGACTGGCTGAGTGATTAGCTGGGTGGGTTGATGGGTGGATGAAGGTCATTCTGGTAAGCTGGGTGGGTGTGGGTGTCCTGATAGGCTTGGTTCATGTGGGTGGGCCTTGGTAGGATGGATGGGTGATTTGGTGGCCAGATGGGTAGGTGTATGGGTTCCTGAATGTCTGGGTGGGTGATCTGCTGGATGGGTTGGTGGGTGGGTGATTTGTTCGATGTGTTGGTGGGTAGGTGTGTTTCCTGAATGGGTTGGTTCATGGGTGATTCACTGCATGGGTGGGTGAGTCGGTGATTCACTGGATGGGTAAGTGAGTTGGTGATTCACTGGATGGTGGGTGGGTGGATAGGCGAGTCGCTAGATGAAAAAAAAGTCATTGGATTGGTGGATGGTAAGGTGGGAGAGTGAGTTGCTGGATGAGTAGGTGCTAGATGGGTGGCTGGACAGGTTGGTGGGTGGTAAGTGGATGGGTGGGTGGGTGAATGGGTGGCAGGCTGGCTGGCTAGCTGGATGGATGGATCGATGGATGGATAAATTGGTAAGTTTGTTGCTGTCTGGGTGAATGGGTGGGTGGGTTATGGAAAGGTGGGTGGATGGGTGAATGAATGGGTTGGAGGGTGGTTAGGCAGTTACATGGCTGGCTGTTTGGGTGGGAGGGAAGAAGGGAGGGAGGGATGGGGATTGGTGGGTGGGTGGCTTGCTGGGAGGGAAGGTTGGTGGGTGCCTAGGCCGCTGGCTGGGTGGAAGGGTGGTGTTTTGATGAGTGTGTGGGCAACTGGATAGATTAGTGGGTAGCTGGATGGGTGGGCAAGTGAATGTTTTGTTTGATGGGTGGGTTGTTGGGTCAGTGGGTTGATAGGCCATTTGGTGGATTAGTGGATTGGTAGGTCATCTGGTGTGTTTGTGGGATGGTAGGTCATCTGGAGGTTGGATGGGTGAGTGGGTCAGTGGCTGGCCAGATGGGTGGATGGTCAGTGGCTGGCTGAATAGTTGAATGTGTTGGTGGCTGGCTGAATGGTTGAATGTGTTGGTGGCTGGCTGAATGGTTGGATGTGTTAGTGGTTGGCTGGATGGGTGTGGATCTTTGGTTTGCCGGTTGGTTGAGTGGAGAGAGAAGCCTGTCCTTTACACAGGAAAAATCATCCAGTGAAGTGGTAATGTACTGGATGATTATTCCTGTGTAAAGAACAGGTTTCTCTCTTCATTCTGATGTGCTGTAAGAGCTTGGGATAGATTAAAAGCATCTACTTGCCCGAGTGCCAGGAGGTTATCTCAGCCTTGCCATGCCCACGGGAGAGGGAGGGGGGAGGGACATTGGTTATAAGATTGTGACGATGTGAGATAACTTTTACCTGGTTGTGGCCTAATGGATTGCTGCCTGGCTCTCACCGGAGAGTCCCGAATTCGATTCCTGGCATAATGGTAATATATTGGATGGTTGAGTGGGTCAGTGGCTGGCTGGACGGATGGGTGAGTGGGTTGATGGAATAAAAAGAATGGGTTGGTGGATGGGTGGGCTTCTGGGTGGTACTGCTGGGAGTTGCTGGGGTGGGTGGGTAGCTGGAAGGAGGGATGGGTGAGTGGCTGGCTGGCTGGATGGGAAGGTGGGTGGGAGGGTGGCATGCTGGCTGGATGGCTTGCTGTCTAGATGCATGGGTGAGTGGGTAGGTGGGTTGATGGGTGGATGGGTGGCTGGCTGGATGGGTGGGTGGATGGGTAGGTGGTTGGGTGGGTGGTTGAATGGGTGGATGGGTGGGTGGTTGAATGGGTGGATGGGTGGGTGCCTGGATGGGTGGGTGGCTGCATGAGTTGGTGGCTTCATGTGTGGATGGCTGGTTGTGTGGGTGGCTGGATGGATGAATGGGTGACTGGATAGGTGGGTGGTAATATGGCTGGATGGATGGATGCATAGGTTGCTGGGTGGGTTTGTTGGTGGGTTGGTGGGTAACTGGATGGGTAGATGGATGAGTGGCTGGCTGGCTGGCTAGATGGATTGATGGTTGGATTAAATGGGTGGGTGGTTCTTTGATTGAGTGAATGAGTGGGTGGGTTACTGGAAGGATGGGTAGATGAATGTCTGGATATGTTGGTGGGTGGTTGGCTGGCTGGTTGTCTGGCTGACTGGGAGGGAGGGAAGGAGAAAAGGAAGGTAGGTGATTGGGTGAGTGGATGGCTGGCTGGCTGTCTGGTTGGCTGGATCACTAGTTATTTGGCTGGATGGTTGGATGTATGGGAAGGTGGCTGGATGTTTGGATGGGTGTATGACTGAATGGCTGGATGGTAGGGTGAGTGGCTCGATGGATGATTGGATGGCTGGATTTGGTGGTTGGGCAGCTGAGTGACAGGATGAGTAGTTGGGTGGATAGGTTGGTGGCTGAATGGTGGATGAGGCAGTAAGTGGATGGGTGGGTGGATGTATAGGTGGGTGGGTGGGTGAATAGCTCGAATCATGATTTGGTGGCTTGATGCACATGCGGGTGGGTTGATGGGTGAGTGACTGACTGGATGGGTGGCTGAATGGTTGAGTTGGTAGGTCCCTGGGCTGTAGGCTGGGTGGCTCACTGGACAGGTGAATGAGTGGGTGGGTAACGGTAATGTGGGTGGGTGTGGTTGGATCCTGGCTGACTAGGGGATTGTGGATGGGTCCTTAGAGGCTAGATGGATGGCCGGCAGGCTGGATGGGTGGTGGTAGGTTTGATGGGTGGGTGGCAGGCTGGAAGGGTGTGTGGGTGATTGGCACATTGGATGGAAGGTTGGGTGAGTTGTTGGGAGGGTTGCTGTGTTGGCTTCTGGATGGGTTTGCTGCAGGCTTCTTTGGTTGCTGGGGGGGTTAGTTGCTGGATGGGTGCATTGCTGGGTGAGTGGGTGGGTGTGTTTGTTGCTGGGTGGGTGGGTGGATTAGTTGGTGGGTGGGTTGGTGGGTGGGTTTGTTGCTGGGTGGGTGGGTGGAATGGTTGCTGGGTTGGTTGGTGGGTGGGGGGTTGGTTAGGGTAGCTGTGTGGGTTTCTGGGTTGGTGGAAAATTCAATCAGTGGGTCAGTGGCTGACAGACGGATGGATGGATGGATGGATGGGTTGGTGGGTGGTTGAGTTGGTGGGTGGTTTGGTTGGTGGGTGGTTTGGTTGGTGGGTGGTTGGGTTGGTGGGTTCGTTGCTGGCTCGATGGGAGGGTGGGTTGGTGAAGCTGGTTGGCTGGATGGGTGGGAGGCTGGCTTGCTGGCTGGCTGCATGCGTAGGTGGGAGGCTGGCTGGCTGGTGGGTGGGTGGGTGGGTGGCTCGATGTTTGGGTGGGCAGGTGGCTTGCTGGGAGGGAAGGTGGGTGGATGCTTGGCTTGCAGGCTGGGTGGGAGGGTGGTTGTTTTGATGAGTGTGTGGGTAGCTGGATAGGTGGGTTGGTAGCTGGATAGGTAAGTGAATGTTTTGCTTCATGGGTGGGTTGTTGGGTCGCTGGGTTGGCAGGTCGTTGGGCGGGTTGGTGGAGTGATAGATCATTGGGTTGGTTCGTGGGTTGGTAGGTCATTGGGTGGGTGGGAGAGTGGGTGGTTGGGTCCCTGGTTGGCTGGGTGCGTGTGTGGGTGATTGGGTGGGTCCTGGTAATCTTGATGTTTTAGTAATCTTGGTTGGTGTGGGTGAGTCGTGGTAGGCTGGGTGGTTGTAGGTGGGTCGTGTTAGGCTTAGTGGATGTGAGTGGGTCCTGGTAGGCTGGATGGTTGTAGGTGGGTCCTGGTAGGCTGGTTGGTTATGAGTGGCTTATGGTAGGCTAGTTGTTTGTGGGTGGGTCTTGTTAGGCTTAGTGGTTGTGGGTGGGTCCTGGTAGGCTGGATGGTTGTGGGTGGGCCCTGGTAGGCTGGATGGTTGTGGGTGGGTCCTGGTAGGCTGGATGGTTGTGGGTGGGTCCTGGTAGGCTGGATGGTTGTGGGTGGGCCCTGGAACATTGGTTGGTTGTGGGTGGGTTCTGGTAGGCAGGTTGGTTGTGGATGGGTTCTGGTAGGCTGGGTGGTTGTCGGTGAGTTCTGGTGGGCTGGAATGGTGTGGATGGTCCTGGTAAGCTGTGTGGATGTGGGTGGGATCTGGTAAGTGGTGTGTGTGTGTGTGTGTGTGTGTGTGTGTGTGTGTGTGTGTGTGTGTGTGTGTGTGTGTGTGTGTGTGTGTGTGTGTGTGTGTGTGTGTGTGTGTTGGTCCTAGTAGGCTGGCTTCTGATAGGCTGGGTGAATGTGGGCACATCAGGGGAGGGTGGATGGGTAGGCAGATGGGTGGCTGTTTGGCCAGATGGGTAGCTGGCTGGATGGGTGATGTGTGGGTTAATGGATGCACAGGAGTGGGTTGCTTGGTGGGATGTTGGGCAGATTGGTGCAAGGGTGGGTTGCTAGTTGGGTAGGTTACTTTGTAGGTGGGTGTATTGGTGGGTTGGTAGGTGGATTAAATGGATGGATGGGTGGATGGGTGGATGGATGAATGTGTGGCTGGGTGGCTGGCTGGATGGATGGTGACTGTCTGGCTGGATGGATAGTAGGGTGGGTGAGTGGGTGGGTTGCCGGATGGGTGGGTGGGTAGGTGACCAGACGGGAGGATTGGTGGGTGGGTGGCTCAGTGGGTGGGTGGACTGGCTTCTGGGCAGATTGCTGGGTGGGTGCATTGGTAGGTGAGTGGGTTCCTGGGTGGGTGGGCAGCTGAGTGGTGGGTTTTTGGATGGGATGACGGATGGATTGGTGGGTGGCTGGATCGATGGGCTGATGGGTACGTGGATGGGTGACTAGGTGGCTGGATAGCTGGATGAGTTGCTGCATGGCTGAATGGGTGGGTTGGGGGGTGGGGGGTGGTCAGGTGAGTGACTGGAGTAGATGGATGGATGGGTGGCTGGATATGTGATTGGTGGGTGAGTGGATGGATCAGTGGGTGACTGGCTGGCTGGCTGGATGGGATGGTAGGTGAGTGGTTGGGTGGATGGGTTGGAGGGTAAATTGACAGCTGGGTATTATATTGTTGGGTGGGTGGATTGGCTACTGGGCAGATTGTTGGGTGGGTGGGTTGCCAGGCTGGATGGTGAGATAGTGGGTGATTGCATGGTTGGATGGATTGATGGATGGATTGGTGGGATGCTGAGTGGCTGGATGAATGGATGGGTGACTATCTGGTTGGCTGGATGGGAGGTGCGTGGCTGGCTGGCTGCCTGGATGGGTGGGTGGGTTGGTCGCTGGCCTGATTGGTAGGTGGGTGGCTGGCTGGCTGGATTGGTGGGTGGGTGGGTGGTTGTGTGGCTGGCTGGCTGGATGAGTGGGTGACTGGGTTACTGGATGGGTGGGTGTGTGGGTGGCTGGTTGGGTGGGTCATTGGGTTGGTGAGTGAGTTGCTTGATGGGTGGGTTTTCGGGTTGGTGCATTCGGAGCTTGTTGCTTGGGTTGGTTAGTCAGTTGGGTGGGTTGCTGGGTTGGTAGGTGATTGGGTGGATGGGTGGGTGGATGTTTTGCTGGATGGGTGAGAAAGTAGGGTAGGTGGATGAGTGGGTCCTGGTGATCTTGGTGGGTCCTGGTAGGCTAGGAGGGTGTGGATGGGTCCTGGTAGGCTGGGTGGGTGTGGATGGGTCCTGGTAGCCTGGGGTGTGTGGATAGCTCCTGGTAGGGTGGGTGGGTGATGGTGGGTCCTTAGAGAGTGGAAGGGTTGGTAGGTAGGTGGCTGGCAGGCTGGATGGATGGCTGCCTGGATGCGTGGCTGGCGGAGGGGTGGGTCGGTTTGTCACTGTATGTATATGAGTGAGTTGCTGGAAGGATGGATGGTTGGACTGCTGGGCAGAATGCTGGGTAGGCTGGGTGATGGGTGGATGAGTTGCTGGGTGGGTGGGTTGTTGGGTGGGGAGGTTGCTGGATGGATGGATGGATGGATGGACGGATGGATGGATGGATGGTAGGTAGTGTGGGTGGGTGGGTGGGTGACCGGATGGGTGAGTGGGCTGCAAGGCTGATTGTTGGGTGGGTGGATGGTCTGCAAGGCTGATTTCTGGGTGGTGGGTTGCTGGGTTGGTGGGATGCTGGGTTGGTGGGATGCTGGGAGGATGGGTTGCTGGGTGGGTGGGTTGCTGGGTGGGTGGGTTGCTGAGAGGATGAGTTGCTGGGTAGGCTGGGACCTGGGTGGTTGGTGGGTTGCTAAGTGGATGGGTGGGTGGGTGTCTGAGTGGGTGGATGAATGGATGTGGTGATGGGTGGGTGGCTGGCTGGATAGATGGGGGACTGACTAGCTTGGTGGATGGGAGGATCGGTGTCTGGGTGGCTTTCTAGCTTACTGGATGGCTAGTTATTTGAATGGATGGGTGGGAGGGTGGCTGGATGGTTGGGTGGGTGTGTGGCTACAGTACTGGATGGTAGGGTGAGTGGCTCGATGGATGATCGGATGGCTGGATTAGTGGTTGGCCAGCTGAGTGACTGGATGAGTAGTTGATTGAATGGATTGGTGGCTGAATGGGTGGATGAGGCAGAAGGGGGATTTGTGGATGGCTGAATAGGTGGATGGGTGTGTAGATGGCTCAATGGGTGGTTTGGTGGCTTGGTGCAAGTGTGGGTGGGTGGGTGGGTTAATGAGTGGCTGGATGGGTGTCTGGATGGTCGGTAGGTTTCTGGTTTTTTGGCTGGATGGCTTGCTGGATAGGTGAGTGGTATGGTGGGTAATGGTAATGTGGGTGGGTGTGAGGGGTCCTGGCTGGCTAGGGGAATGTGGATTGGTCCTTGGAGGCTAGATGGGTGGGTGGCAGGCTAGATTGGTGGGTGGTAGGTTGCATAGGTGGGTGGTAGGGTGGAAGGGTGTGTGAGTGATTAGTGCACTGGATGAGAGGATGGGTGAGTTCCTGGGTGGGTTGCTGGGTGGGTTTATGGGTGGGTTTGTTGCTGGGTGGGTTTGTTGCTGGGTGGGTTTGTTGCTGGGTGGGTTGGTTGTTGGGTGCGGTGCTGGTGGGGTTATGGGTAGATTTGTTGCTGGGTGGATTTGTTGCTGGGTGGGTTGCTGGTTGGTTTGTGGGTGAGTTTGTAGCTGGGTCGGCTTGTTGCTGGGTGGGTCTGTTGCTAGGTAGGTTTGTTTCTGGGTGGTTTTGTTGCTGGATGGGTTGGTGGGCTTGTTGCTAGGTAGGTTTGTTTCTGGGTGGTTTTGTTGCTGGATGGGTTGGTGGTTTAGTTCCTCAATTGGTTTGTTGTAGGCTGGGTTTGTTGCTTAGTGGGTGAGTAAATTTGTTGTTCAGTGGGTTGGTGGTTTGGTGGGTTGGTGGTTTGGCGGGTTGGTGGTTTGGTGGGTTGGTTTGGGAGGGTGAGGGTTTCTGTGTGGGTGGAAATATGGGTCATTGGCTGATAGACGGATGGATGGATGGATGAATTTGTGACTTGGTGGCTGGCTGGCTGGAAGGATGGATGGTTGGGTGGGCAGGTGGGTGTGAGGATGGCTGGCTGGATGGGTGGGCAGGTGGGTGTGAGGATGACTGGCTGGATGGGTGGGCAAGTGGGTGTGAAGATAGCTGGATGGATGGGTGGGATGCTGGCTGGATGGTGGGTGGGTTGGTGGTTTGATGGGTGTGTGTGTGGATGGCTTGATTGTTGGGTGGGTGGATGGCTGGATGGTTGACTGGGTGGTTACTTTGATAGGTGCAGGTAGGCTGGATTCATGGGTAGGTGGGTGGGTGGGTGGTTGGGTGGGTCCTGGTAGGCTGGATGGGTAGGTTGCTGGGTGGCTGGATATATGGGTTCTGGTAAGGTGCGTGGGTCCTGGTTAGGTGGGTGGGCTCTGGTTGGCATAATGGTTGGGTGGTTGAATGGGTATGGTCCCATTAAGTTAGATTCCTAGGTGGGGGAATGGATGGGTCCTAGTTGAATGGATAGATGGGTCCTGGTAGGACAGGTGGGCCCTGGTATCCTGGATATTTAGTTGGGTGGGTACCAGTGGACTGGGTTGGTGGGTGGGTGATTGAATGGCTGGATAGGTAGGTGAATAGGTGGGAGGTTGGGTGGGTGGGTGTGTTTGTGACAGAGTGAGTGGATGGATGGATGGGTGGGTGGTTGGATGAGTGGGTGGGTAGATGGGTGGCTGGATTTGTATGTGTGTGTGTGTGTGTGTGTGTGTGTGTGTGTGTGTGTGTGTGTGCATGGGTAGGTTGGTGGGTGTGTGGTTGGCTGGGTGAAGGTCATTCTGGTATGCTTATTGTGTGTGGGTGTGGGTGTCCTGATAGACTGGGTTGGTGGAGATGGGTCTTGAAAGGATAAATGGGTGACTGGGTGGCCGGATGGGTGGGTGTCAGTTGCTGGATGGTTGGTAGGTGGGTGTTTTATTGGATGGGTGAGTGGGTGGGTGCTGTAATGTGCTGGATATTAGTAGCTGGATGAGAGTGAATCGCTGGATGGTTGGGTGCTTAGGTGAGAAAATGGACTGCTGGATGGGTGCATGACTGGATGGGAGACTGGCTGGATGGATATATTGATAAATAGGTGGATGGGTCACTGTCCAAGTTAATGGGTATTGGGTTACTGGAAGGATGTGTGGAAAGTTGGATGGATGGGTGGGAGGGAGGGTGGGACAGTTGCTTTATGGCAGGATGAGTGGGTTGATGGATGGGTGGGTGGCTGAATGTGTGGGTGTGTGGGTGGGTAGGTGGATGTATTTCTGTGTGCATTTGTAGGCTGGTAGGTGAGTGATTAGCTAGTTGGGTTGATGGGTGGATGAAGGTCATTCTGGTAAGCTGGGTGGGTGTGGGTGTCCTGATAGGCTTGGTTCATGTTGGTGGGCCTTGGTAGGATGGATGGGTGATTTGGTGGCCAGATGGGTAGGTGTCTGGGTTCCTGAATGTCTAGATGGGTGATTTGCTGGATGGGTTGGTGGGTGGGTGATTTGTTGGATGTGTTGGTGGGTAGGTGTGTTTCCTGAATGGGTTGGTTGATGGGTGATTCACTGCATGGGTGGGTGAGTCGGTGATTCACTGGATGGGTAAGTGAGTTGGTGATTCACTGGATGGTGGATGGGTGGGTAGGCGAGTCGCTAGATGAAAATAAGTCACTGGATTGGTGGATGGTAAGGTGGGAGAGTGAGTTGCTGGATGAGTAGGTGACTAGATGGGTGGCTGGACAGGTTGGTGGGTGGTAGGTGGATGGGTGGGTGGGTGGATAGGTGGCAGGCTGGCTGGCTAACTGGATGGATGGATCGATGGATGGATAAATTGGTAAGTTTGTTGCTGTCTGGGTGAATGGGTGGGTGGGTTATGGAAAGGTGGGTGGATGGGTGAATGAATTGGTTGGAGGGTGGTTAGGCAGTTACATGGCTGGCTGTTTGGGTGGGAGGGAAGAAGTTTGGCAGGGAGGGAGGGAGGGAAGAAGGGAGGGAGGGATGGGGATTGGTGGGTGGGTGGCTTGCCAGGAGGGAAGGTGGGTGGGTGCCTAGGCCGCAGGCTGGGTGGAAGGGTTGGTGTTTTGATGAGTGTGTGGGAATCTGGATAGATTAGTGGGTAGCTGGATGGGTGGGCAAGTGAATGTTTTGTTTGATGGGTGGGTTGTTGGGTCAGTGGGTTGATAGGCCATTTGGTGGGTTAGTGGATTGGTAGGTCATCTGGTGTGTTTGTGGGATGGTGGGTCATTTGGAGGTTGGATGGGTGAGTGGGTCAGTGGCTGGCCAGATGGGTGGATGGGTCAGTGGCTGGCTGAATAGTTGAATGTGTTGGTGGCTGGCTGAATGGTTCAATGTGTTGGTGGCTGGCTGAATGGTTGGATGTGTTATTGGCTGGCTGGATGGGTGTGGATCTTTGGTTTGCTGGTTGGTTGAGTGGAGAGAGAAGCCTGTCCTTTACACAGGAAAAATCATCCAGTGAAGTGGTAATGTACTGGATGATTATTCCTGTGTAAAGAACAGGTTCCTCTCTTCATTCTGACGTGCTGTAAGAGCTTGGGATAGATTAAAAGCATCTACTTGCCCGAGTGCCAGGGGTTTATCTCAGCCTTGCCATGCCCACGGGAGAGGGAGAGGGGAGGGACATTGGTTATAAGATTGTGACGATGTGAGATAACTTTTACCTGGTTGTGGCCTAATGGATTGCTGCCTGGCTCTCACCGGAGAGTCCCGAATTCGATTCCTGGCATAATGGTAATATATTGAATGGTTGAGTGGGTCAGTGGCTGGCTGGACGGATGGGTGAGTGGGTTGCTGGAATAAAAAGAATGGGTTGGTGGATGGGTGGGCTTCTGGGTGGTACTGCTGGGGGTTGCTGGGTGGGTGGGTAGCTGGAGGGAGGAATGGGTGAGTGGCTGGCTGGCTGGATGGGAGGGTGGGTGGGAGGGTGGCTGGCTGGCTGGATGGCTTGCTGTCTAGATGCATGGGTGAGTGGGTAGGTGGGTTGATGGGTGGATGGGTAGGTGGTTGGGTGGGTGGTTGAATGGGTGGGTGGTTGAATGGGTGGGTGGTTGAATGGGTGGGTGGTTGAATGGGTGGATGGGTGGATGCCTGGATGGGTGGGTGGCTGCATGAGTTGGTGGCTTCATGTGTGGATGGCTGGTTGTGTGGGTGGCCGGATGGGTGGATGGGTGACTTGATAGGTGGGTGGTAATATGGCTGGATGGATGGATGCGTAGGTTGCTGGGTGGGTTTGTTGGTGGGTTGGTGGGTAACTGGATGGGTAGATGGATGGGTGGCTGGCTGGCTGGCTAGATGGATTGATGGTTGGATTAAATGGGTGGGTGGTTCGTTGATTGGGTGAATGAGTGGGTGGGTTACTGGAAGGGTGGGTAGATGAATGTCTGGATATGTTGGTGGGTGGTTGGCTGGCTGGTTGTCTGGCTGACTGGGAGGGAGGGAAGGAGAAAAGGAAAGTAGGTGATTGGGTGAGTGGATGGCTGGCTGGCTTGGATTTAACGTAGGTTTGGTGGCAGCGTGCAGGCTCGGTGGGTAGGTGTTTGGCTCCATGTGTGTGTGTGGATGGCGGGGAGGTGAGTGATTATGTTGCTGTATGGGTGGGTTGTTGGGTCGGTGGGTTGGTAGGTCTTTGTGGGTCAGTGGGTTGGTTGGTAGGTGGTTGGGTAGGTCAGAGGGTTGGTAGGTCATTGTGAGGGTGGGAGGATGGGGGGGGTGGCTGGATGGGGTGTGTGAGTGGCTTGATGGAGGGGATGAGTGGCTTGATGGATGGGTGGTTGGGTCACTGGTTGGCTGGAGGGGTGAGTGGATGGGTGGGTATGTCCTGGTAATCTTGGTGGACCCTGGTAGACAGGGTGGGTGTGAGTGGGCCCTTGTGGACTGGGTGGGTGTGGGTGAGTCCTTGTAGGCAGGGTGTATGTGGGTGGGTCATGCTAGGCTTGGTGGGTGTGCATGGGTTCTGGTACTCTTGGTGGGTGTGGGTGGGTCCTGGTAGGGTGACTGGGTGTGGGTGGATCCTGGTAGACTGGGTTGGTGTGGGTGGGTTCTTGGAGGCAGGATGTGTTGGTAGGTGGGTGGGTGGTGTCACGAATTCGCGCGATTGTGTATTTATACAAATTTGTGACACTGTACTTTGGTGAGAAAACCATGAACTCTAGTGAAATTCCCAGTGGGCATCACTCAGTTCAACCGTATGGACTTCGATCGGGATGGTTTTCAGAACATTTGTCACTGTTTCATAAGTGACCATTCTTATGCACGACACTAGTGCTTTCACTGGGTGATTTTACTGTGTGTGTATATCGTTTGCCCTCTCTCTGTTGACCACTGAAGTTCCTGTGAACATGGTCATTTCTCACCCCTTTCCCAGTTTGAATTTAGTCAGCTTTGGACCGCCTCGAGACTAGCATTTTTTGTGCCCAGCGTAGAGAGCAGCATGTCCGTTGTACAGCGATTTCCTGGATCTCCACCTAGACGGTGATCGGCGAAGTGAGCTTCCAATGAATAGCAGCGCTTGGTGTTCATCACGCAGACGCCCAGTCTATCGTAGCTTCAGCTCCATTCCCTCCATTGACCAGTATTTCCGTTCGTTTTTTTCTAGACTTAAGTCTGATTAGCTTTGAATGAGTGAGCGAGTGTATTTCCTTTGTTATTTGGATTCATGAGTCCCTCCGTGACCGTGAATTCCCCTTTTGAATTCATTTTTGAGATTCATATAAGGTATATACATTTTATTGTAATCAATAAATTTAGTTCTTTTCTTTGAGCTTAATGTAATTAGAATTGTGTTTTATTTCTCCACATTAAGCTTACTTTAGTTTGCCACTCGTAGTTTGCACAATCTCCTTACATTATTCATAACTGGTACTTAGGCCAGTCCTTTTGTATCAAACTTAAATCCGTTGTGCCAGCCAGGAGTTAAGCACCGGTAAGAACCTGTCAATTATTACTATTATTAGTTATTAACTGTCAGGGGTGGAGTCACTTTCTCAAGAGGCTAACATTACTAATAATCAGCATTCATGAGCGATTAGTCTCTGCTGTGTACTGTTGCGAAAGTTTACAAAATTCTCGTTCTTAGAAAATTGGCGAAGCCGGCATAAAGTAAAACTTACTACTTGATTTTCACAAGTCAGTTCCTTGTCTCTACTTTCGAGCAATATTTGGCATTTTCTAATTCTTAAATTTACATCCCCCCATAACAGGTAGCTGGATGGAAGGGTGGGTGGTTGGATGGATGGAAAGGTAGGTGGATGGATGAGTAGCTGGTTGGGAAGTTGGGTGGCTGGTTGGATGGATCCCGGTTGGATTGTTGGATGGGTGGGAGGGTGGGTCCTGGTAGGCTGGATATTTAGGTGGGCAGGTTGCTGGATGTATGGGC
The DNA here is from genome assembly GCF_032717465.1 of Coenobita brevimanus. Lineage (NCBI taxonomy): Eukaryota > Metazoa > Arthropoda > Malacostraca > Decapoda > Coenobitidae > Coenobita > Coenobita brevimanus. Next base: position 41,609,987 of record NC_137021.1, on the reverse strand, counting down.
CTTGGTAGGCTGGAGTGGTGGGTGGTGGATGAATGGGTGGATGAGTGAATGCGTGGCTGGATAGGTAGGTGGATAGATAGGTGGATGGGTGAGTGGATGGATTGGTCCTGGTAGGCTGGATGGGTGGGTGAGTCAATAGATGGCTGGATAGGTAGGTGGATGGGTGAGTGTCTGGATGGAAGGGTGGTTGGATGGGAGGGTGGGTGGCTGGAGGAGTGGGTGGGCAGGTGAATTGTTGGATTGATGGATGGGTAGGTGGGTGGATGGGTGGGTTGGTGACTGGCTGGCTGGCTGGATTCATGGATGGGTGGGAGGGTGGCTGTTTGGCTGCCTGGGAGGGTGGATGGTCGGATAGTTGGGTGACTGTATGAATGAATTGGTGGTTGGGCGTGCAGATGGGTGGCAGGCTGCATGTGAGTGTGTGAGGGGGGTAGGTGGGTCCTGCTGAGATGGAGGGCTGAGTCTTGATTAGCTGGTTTGGTTGGTTTACTTAAATTTTAATTCAAAATCTTGCCTAGTTCCTTTCAACTCTTTTTTTTTCTTAATTTTTTAATGTTGAGTAAAATTGTTATTTATTCATATATTCTGTTGCTACAATTGCTGCTTCGGTTATGTCTGCTGCTATTGCTGCTGGGGATGAGGCTGATGCTGTTTCTGTGACTCCTGTTTCTGGTACTGCTACTGCTGCTGCTGCTAGGTCTGTGACCGTTTCTGGGTCTTGGGCTGGTTCTTGGTTTGGAATCAGGTCTGGGTCTGAGGACAAAGCTGGATTTGGTTCCGTTTCCAGAGCTGGGTCTGGGTATGGATCTGGGGCTGGCCCTGGGTATGGATCTGGGGCTGGCCCTGGGTCTGGGTTTGGGGCTGGACCTGGGTCTGGGTCTGGGACCAGAGCTGGGTCTGGGTCTGAGGCCAGAGCTGGGTCTGGGTCTGGGGAATGGGTCTGGGTTTAGGTCAGGGTTTGGAAATAGGTCTGGATCTGGAACTGGTCTGGGAATGGGTGTGGGTCTGGGTTTGGGGCTGTGATTGGATCTCTGTCAAGGGATGCTGCTGGGTCTCAGGGTGCTGCTGGGTCTGGGGCTGCTACTGGGGCTGGTACTTTTGGTGGCAGTGCTGGTGCTGCTGGTTATTGTACTGATTCTGCCGTCACTGGTGGTGCTGGTGCTGGTGTTGCTGGTTATTGTACTGATTCTGCCGTCACTGGTGGTGCTGGTGCTGGTGCTGCTGATGAAGGTGTTGATGTTGGAGCTGCTGGTATGGGTGTTGATCTTGGTGCTGGTGGTATGAGTGCTAGTGCTGGTGCTAGTGCTATTGGTGCTGGTGCTGGTGCTGTTAATGGTGGTGGTGGTGCTAGTAGTGCTGTAGGTGCTGTTACTTTGGTGTTGGTGCTGCTGCTGAGGGTGCTGCTGGTGGTGCTGATGCTGATGCTGGTAGTGTTGGTGCTGCTGGTGTTGATGCTGCTGGTGTCAGATCTGCTGGTGGTGCTGCTGGTGGTTGTGGTGCTGGTGCCTCTGGTGCTAGTGCCTCTGGTGCTGGTGCTGCTGCTGGTGCCTCTGGTGATGGTACTGCTGGTGGTGATGCAGGCACTATTGCAACTGACACTGCTGGTGCTGGTGCTGCTGCTGTGGTGCTGGTTCTACTGGTGCAGCTGGTTTTACTGGTGCTGGTGGTTCTGCTGGTACTACTGGTTCTGCTGGTGCTGCTGGTACTATTGGTTCTTCTGGTGCAGCTGGTACTGCTGGTGCTGCTGGTGCTGCTGGTACTTGAGCTGATGCAGGTATATGTGCTGTTGGTGCTTTTGGTGCTGGTGTTGCTGCTGCTGTGCTGTTGATGTTGCTGATGATGGTCCTAAAGTTTGTGCTGCTACTGATGCTGATGCTGCTGGCATGGCTGCTGGTGCTGGTGCTGATGCCCCCAGTTCTCTGCCTGTGCTTCTGGTTCTGCTGGTGTTGATGCTTCTTTTTCTGTGCCTATGCTGCTGGTGTTGGTGTCCACACTGTTTATATTGCTGGTGCTGCTGCTTGTGCTTGTGTGGTGGTGTTGATGTTGGTGCTGCTGGTTCCGTGCTGATGCTGGTGCTGCCTGTGCTGTTTTGTGTTAGTCCTGATGATGACGCTGGGGGTGCTGCTGGTGGTGATCCTGCAACTGCTTTTGGTGCTGGTGCTCCTGCTTCTGCTGCTGCTGCTGCTCCTGCTGCTGACAATGCTGGTGGTGATGCTGGTGCTGGTGCTGGTGCTGCTGATTCTGCAGGTGCCGGTGCTGGTATTGCTGGTGCTGGTGCTGCTGATGGTGGTATTGATGCTGATGTTCCTGGTATGAATGTTCATCTTGGTGCTGGTGGTGTGGGTCTTGGTGCTAGTGCTGTTGGTGTGGATGCTGGTGCTAGTGCTGTTGGCACTGGTGCTGTGATATGCTGATGGTTGTCCTGGTAGTGCTGATGGTGCTGTTACTACTGGTGGTGGTGCTGGTAATGCTAGTGTTGATGATGGTGATGCTGGTGGTACTGAAGCTGGTGGTACTGATGCTGGTGGTACTGATGCTGGTGGTACTGAAGCTGGTGTTCCTGGAGCTGGTGCTGCTGGTGTTGATGCTACTGGTGTTGGTGCTGCTGGTGTTGGTGCTGCTGGTGTTGGTGGTGCTGGTGTTGGTGCTGCTGGAGCTGGTGTTCCTGGAGCTGGTGCTGCTGGTGTTGATGCTGCTGGTGCCATTGCTGCTGGCGTTGGTGCTGCTGGTGTTGGTGCTGCTGGCGTTGGTGCTGCTGGTGTTGGTGCTGCTGGTGCAGCTTATGCTGATGCTTCAGGTGCTGGTGCTGCTGCAGGTACTACGGTAGCTGATAATACCGGTGGTGCTCCTGTCAGTACTGGCGATGGTGCTACTGGTTCTGGCACTGCTGGTGCTGGTGCTGCTGGAACTATTAGTTTCACTGGTTTTGCTGGTGCTGCTAGAGTTGGTGCTAGTGTATGTGCTATTGGTGCTGGTGTTGCCATTGGTGCTAGTGCTGCTGCTGCTGCTGCTGCTGCTGCTGCTGCTGCTGCTGTTGCTGTGCTGGTGCTGCTGCTGCTGCTGCTGGTGGTGCTACAACTGCAGCTGTTGCTGTTGGTGCAGATGCTCCTGGTTCTGTGCTTTTGTTGCTGATGCTGGTGCCTGTGCTGTTTATGCTGCTGGTGCTGCTGCTTGTGCTTGTGTGCTGGTGTTGATGCTATTGCTGACAGTGCTGTGCTGATGCTGGTGCTGCTGATGCTGTTGGTGATGCATCTGGTGCTGTGCTGGTCCTGCTACTACTTTTGGTGCTGGTGACACTGCTTCTGGAGTTGGTGGTGTTTTTCCTGGTAGTGTGGGTGCTGGTACTGTGGGTGCTGGTGCTGTGGGTGCTGGTGATGTGAGTGCTTTTGCTGCAGGTGTTCGTGCTGCTGCTGTTGTTGATGCTGCTGGTGCTATTGATGGTGGTGATTTTGCTGATGGTGCAGGTGTTGGTGCTGCTGGTGCTACTGATCCCAGTGCTGTGCTTGTGCTTCTGGTGCTGCTGTTTGTGTTTATGTGCTTGTGCAGGAGCTGGTGCTGATGCTGCTAGTGGTGCTGCTGTGAGTGGTGGTGCTGCAGGTATGGGTGGTGGTGGTGGTGCTGCTGGTGAGGGTGGTGGTGGTGGTGCTGCTGCTGTGGCTGGTGATGGTGGTTTGTGCTGGTGCAGCTGGTGTTGATGGTGGTGCTGATGCAGGTGAAGGTAGTGGTGCTGATGCAAGTGGTGGTGGTGGTGGCGGTGTTTCCGGCGGTGCTGCTGGCCATGCTTCTGCTGCTGGTGATGGTGGTGGTGTGGTGATGCTGCTGGTGCTATTGATGCTGGTGCAGGTGTTGCTGGTGCTGGTGTGGCTTGTGCTGCCCCAAGAGTTCCTGCAGGTGATGGTGGTGGTGGTGGTTGTGGTGGTGCTGTTGCTGGTGCTGGTGCTGAATCAGTCAATTGACTTCAGTGTTATTTTGCATTTTTACAAATATATACCCGGGCAATGGGTAATATTTTAACAATGAATACTGTGACTGTAAACTATTTGCATTATATTTACAATATGCAGGCACCAAACCAACACAGCGAAAATGACGATATTTCAGAAAATTAATTCGGAAAAAATGCAGTGACTGCATTTTGTATGTTTATCTTTAAAATTTAGTTGTAACTTATCATTAACATTTTTGCGGTCTTTGGACGTGGATCCGCCACCAGATAAAGAAACATTCACCATAAATCAGGAATTGTGTCCAGCATCCTTAAATTTGGTCTGATATAAGCCTGATTGAATTTCATGTTCTCCCTACTGCCCTGCTCAAACCATCGTACATGCATGGCACAAGTAAGGCTTATACTAGCCCTCCACAATAAAAAAAAAAAAAAAAAATCAACAACAAACACCATTTCTGTGTAGGCTTTGAGAAGTGTGGTGTTAGTGTACGATGGTTTGAGTAGGGGAGTACGGAGAACATGAAATTCAATCGGGCTTATATCAAACCAAATTTAAGGATGCTGGACACAGTTCCTGATTTATGGTGAATGTTTCTTTGTCTGGTCGCAGGTCCACGTCCAAAGACCGGAAAAATGTTAAATTATAACTAAATCTGAAAGATAAACGTACAAAAAGCAGTCACTGCATTTTTTCCGTATTAATTTTGTGAAACATCGTCATTTTTGCTGTGTTGGTTTGATGCCTGCATATTGTGAATATAATGCAAATAGTTTACAGTCACAATATCCATTGTTAAAAAATTACCCATTGCCAGGGTATATATTTGTAAAAATGCAAAATAACAATGAAGTCGATTGACTGATTCAGCACCAGCACCAGCAACAGCACCACCACAACCACAACCACCACCATCACCTGCAGGAGCTCTTGGGGCAGCACAAGCCACACCAGCACCAGCAACACCTGCACCAGCAACACCAGCACTAGCATCAATAGCATCAGCAGCACCAGCACCACCACCACACCACCACCACCACCACCACACCACCACCACCACCTGCAGGAGAAGGATGGCCAGCAGCACCGCTGGTAACACCGCCACCACCACCCACATACCACCTACACCAGCACCAGCACCACCACCACCACCTACACCAGCACTACCACCACCACCACCACCTGCATCAGCACTACCACTACCATCTGCATCAGCACTACCACCACCACCTGCATCAGCACAAACCACCACCACCAGCCGCACCAGCAGCACCACCACCACCAACAACACCAGCAGTACCACCACCACCACCCTCACAAGCAGCACCACCACCACCACCCACATCAGCAGCACCACCACAACCACCCACACCAGCAGCAGCAGCACCACCACCACCACCACCACCCTCAGCAGCAGCAGCACCACCACCACCACCACCACCACCCTCAGCAGCAGCACCACCACCACCACCCACACCAGTGGCACCACCACCACCACCACCCACACCAGTGGCACCACCACCACCACCACCACCACCCTCAGCAGCACCACCACCACCACCACCCTCAGCAGCAGCAGCACCACCACCACCCACACCAGTGGCACCACCACCACCACCCACACCAGCAGCATCACCACCACCACCCACACCAGCAGCACCACCATCACCACCTTCACCAGCAGCAACACCACCACCACCCTCACCAGCGGCACCACCACCACCCACACCAACACCACCACCACCACCACCCTCACCAGCGGCACCACCACCACCATCCTCACCAGCAGCACCACCACCACCATCCTCACCAGCAGCACCACCACCACCACCCACACCTGCAGCACCACCACCCACAGCAGCACCATTAGCAGTATCAGCACCAGTCCCAGCACAAGCACATGAACACAAGCAGCAGCACCAGCAGCACCAACACCTGCACCATCAGCAACATCACCACCATCAGTAGCACCAGCAGCATCAACAACAGCAGCATCAACAACAGCAGCATCAACAACAGCAGCAGCACGAACACCTGCAACAAAAGCACTCACATCACCAGCACCCACACTACCAGCAAAAGCACCACCAACGCCAGAAGCAGTGTCACCAGCATCAAAAGCAGTAGCAGGAACAGCACAGCACCAGATGCATCACCAACTGCATCAGCAGCACCAGCATCAGCACAGCACTGTCAGCAATAGCACACAAGCATAAGCTGCAGCACCAGCAGCATAAACAGCACAGGCACCAGCATCAGCAACAAAAGCACAGAACCAGGAGCATCTGCACCAACAGCAACGGCAGCAGTTGTAGCACCACCAGCAGCAACAGCACCAGCACAGCAACAGCAGCAGCAGCAGCCTCAGCAGCACTAGCACCAATGGCAACACCAGCACCAATGGCAACACCAGCACCAATAGCACATACACTAGCACCAACTCTAGCAGCACCAGCAAAACCAGTGAAACTAATAGTTCCAGCAGCAACAGCAGCACCAGCACTAGCAGCGCCAGCACCAGTAGCACCATCGCCAGTACTGACAGTAGCACCACCGGTATTATCAGCTACAGTAGTACCTGCAGCAGCACCAGCACCTGAAGCATCAACATAAGCTGCACCAGCAGCACCAACGCCAGCAGCAATGACACCAGCAGCATCAACACCAGCTGCACCAGTTCCAGCAACACCAGCTCCAGCAGCACCAACACCAGCACCACCAGCATCAGCACCATCAGCTTCAGTACCACCAGCTTCAGTACCACCAGCATCAGCACCACCAACACTAGCACTACCAGCACCACCACCAGTAGTAACAGACCCATCAGCACCACCAGGACAACCATCAGCATTCACAGCACCAGTGCCAACAGCACTAGCACCAGCATCCACACCAATAGCACTAACACCAGGACTCACACCACCAGCACCAAGATGAACATTCATACCAAGAACATCAGCATCAATATTACCATCAGCAGCACCAGCACCAGCAGTACAGCACCAGCAGTACCAGCACCAGCAGTACCAGTACCAGCAGTACCAGCACCAGCACCTGCAGAATCAGCAGCACCAGCATCAGCACCACCACCAGCATCACCAGCAGCACTGTCACAGGCATTGCCAACAGTAGCAGCAGCAGCAGCACCCTCAGCAGCATCAGCAGCACTAACACAGAACAGCATCAGCAGCACCAGCATCAGCACAGCACCAGCAGCACCAATTTCAGCACCAGCACAAAAGCACAAGCAGCAGCACCAGTAATATAAACAGTGCATGCACCAGCACCAGCAGCACAGGCACAGAATAAGGAGCATCAACACCAGCAAACCAGCAGCACAGGCATAGAACTGGGGGCATCAGCACCAGCACCAATGGCCATGCCAGCAGCATCAGCATCAGTAACTAGCAGGTCATAGGCCAGATCGGGGGTCAAGAGGCAAGCCAAAAAATAAGGAGGCCAGCTACAAGGGCAGGAAGGAAATTGCCATGTCAACCAGAAAGACAGGAGGTTAGCAACGAGATCAGGAGGCCAACTAATAGGCAAGAAGGCCAACCAGAAAACCAGGAGCACCAGCAGCATAAACAGCACAGGCGCAGCTGAGCGTGAGAGAAGTCAGGTGGTCACGGGTTAGCTGGGGGGCCAAGTGTGATGTTTAATTTGTGTGGTCAGTAGGCCAACCGACAGGTCACGAGACCATCTAAGAGGTCAGAAGGCTAGTAAGATAGCCATAGGGTAAGGAGATAAGCCGGAAAGTCACAAGGCCAGAAGCCCTTCTAGCAAGTCAGGAGGCAAGCTGGGAGGATAAGTGATCAGTTATGAGGCAGGGGGCTAACTGGGATGCTGGAAGGTGTGCTGTGAGAGCAGGAGACCTGCTGGGAAGCCTGTAGAACAGTATGGAGGACAATAAACCAGCCAGAAGTCCAAAAACCTAATCAACAGGCCAGAAGGCCGACCAATCGGCCAGAAAGCCAATCAATCGGCAGGGTAGGAGGTTACCTAGGTGACTAGGTGGCCAACTGGGAGATAATATAGTAGGTAAACTAAGAGACCTGGAAACCTTTCAAAAGACCTGGAGGATACCAGGAAGCAGAGAGTCCAACCAGGATGTCAAGAGGCTGGGTAGGAAGGTAGGAGGTTCTCCAGGAGGATAGGATGCTAGCTGGGAGGTGGACAAGACTGCTGGGATATGAGGAGGTTGGTTAGGAGGCTTTCAGACTATTCAAAAGGCAATGAGTCCAGGGACAAAGCCAGGAGACCATCAAAAGGCTAGGAAATCATCTGGGATACCTGTAGGCCTTTCTAAATCCAGGGTGACAGCATGGCTATCAGGAAATCAGGAGGCCAAATGGGTGACTAACCAGCTGCCAAGGAGCCAATAGGTTGACCCAAAAGTCATCCATGAGGTAAGGATGCCAAGATATCAGCAAGGAAACATATAGGTCACATGGAAACCCATGAGGCGAGCCACAAGCTCCAGGCAGTCAGTCAGACCTGGTGAGTAATAAAGTCTTTAACCCTTTGAGATTCCGATGACGATTTTGATCATCATTTAAAATCCAACCTCAGAGATTCTGGTGATGCTTTTAATCGTCATTTTAAGAAACTTTTGTAAAATATTCACCATAAACAGCATTTATGCATTATAACAAAGAGGCTCTGGCGTGACATCACAGAATGGTTGGTCTATGCGTGGCAGGTACTGCACAGCTGGTGTGACTCATGGCTTTGTTTCTTTATCACTTTATTCTTGTCGAATATTATTCTACAGCAATGTATAAAATTTTTGGTTTTTGCCTAGCTTCAACTCGTCACTGACTTATTATTTTCTTTGTTTTCCTTTTTTGAAAATACTACAATAAAGTACAATTATTCAGCTTCAAAATAACACCACAACCAGCATCTTATCATAAGATGTGTATTTATATTGACCGATCAAAGAAAAAGATTGCGAAACAAATATGAGACCAAGATTAAAATAAAACTGTGCATCTCTTTCCTTTTGTTTAACCGTGCAGTGAAATGCAAAAATTACCATAATCTGCATATCATTGTAAAAGCAATTTATTGTAGTTTTGCATGGTTTAACCCGCCCCGTCCCGTCGACATATGGGTACGTTGCAACGATTTGCATTTGCCAGTCCCGGCAACGTACCGGTACGTCGTGCAATTGCAAAGTGCATAATTTTGACAATTTTCAAATTTCACGCATGATTTGCGGTACGTATCCTCGCATGACCTTCCCCTACCTGCCATCAGGCAGGGACACTCGGTGACCCCGCGCGACCTGCGTTAACCCACCACTCGTCCACTCACCTGGTAGTAACGGTCCTGCTCAGACATGGCTAAGAGAGGTCTCTCAGAGGGCGAAATTCGAGCCGCCCTGGATGCCTTTACAGGCGACAGTGATTCCCCACTGGACGATGAGGTTGTGGATAAAGATTATGTGCAGCCACAGGAGGAAGAAACCACCAGCAATGACGAGGAAGTTCCGTCTCCCAGGAAGTGGCAGTACGTGACTTACCGTGCTGCTAGAGAGGGGCAGCAGGCAAAGAAGCCACGTGCAACATCCTCTGCCTATCCCCAACGTGATTTGGAACCAGATTTCAATGACGAGGACAAGGACGATGACGATGACGGAGTCGTGGGACGTGCTGCCACATGGTATGGACGTGAGGTAATCACTCATCGTGGCCCAGAGCGCACACCACATCGGACGAGCAGGCATGGGCCTAGCATTCTGGGAGTTAGGAAGTGCCGTGGAGGGAGTGGGGAGTGAAAGAGAAAGTACAGGGAGGATTAGGGAAAGTGAGAGTGACGTGAGTGAGTCATTGCTCTCCCTAGGTAGTGTGAGGCGGCGTAGTGTATCACGTGGGCGAGTGCGGGTGTGTTCAGTATCACGTGGGGTTGTGAGGGAGGGGGAAGGTGGGGAGGAACCACTCCCAAGCACGTCTTATGCTCCCCAATATCCCCTAACACGTGGTCAAGCTAGGGTGCGTGAGAAAGCATGTGGTGTTATCATGGAGGGGGAAGGTGGGGAGGAACCACTCCCCAGCAAGTCTTCTGCTCCCCAATATTCCACTACTTCATCCCCACAGCCCCCTAATGTTCCTCAAGGCCGTAAGGGTAAGGGAAAGGGAAAGTGTAAAGGCAGAGGGAAGAGGAGTGACTGGGGAAGCCCTCTGCACTCCTTCTCCCCCACCTCCCCCACCAGGATCTCCCCACCCAGACGAAGGCGGTGATGGGGATGATGGGGACGAGGGATTTGTGGGGTGGAATTGGGAGGATGGGAGTGATTTTCCTCCCCTCATTCACCCCTTCACTGAGCAGGGGCGCTCTGGCTGCATTGCTCCAGGAATTCACCGTAATTCCACCAGGTTGGATTTTTTCCACCTGTTTTTTAGTGAGGCATTTGTGGAGCAGATTGTATACCAAACCAACCTGTTTGCAAGCACCCAGCGCCTTGAGAGTGAAAGATTGGGAACAAGGAGTAGGCATTCTAACATATATGACTACCCTGTCTCCCTTTCAGAAATGTTACTATTTTTTGCCCTGGTCCTTTTGATGGGTATTATACGAAAGAACAGAATTCCTGCTTACTGGACTAAGGACCCTGTTATGTCTACCGCAATATTTGGTCAAGTGATGAGCCGTAATTGGTTTCAACAAATTCTAAGTCTCCTCCATTTCTATGATGCTCATGATCCTGCAAATGCGAACGACACTGATAAAATGAGGCGAATTTGGTTGGTCTTTGATCACCTGAGGCAAACCTTTCGTTCCTCATTCTATCCCTATACAGACCTCGTCATAGACGAGAGTCTCGTGTTGTGGAGAGGCAATATTTCATTTAGGCAGTATATACCCAGCAAAAGGCATCGTTTTGGGTTCAAGATCTTTGATATGTGCGACTGTAGGACTGGATACGTGCAAGACATAGTATTGTACACCGGTGCACAGACAGACATAATAGAAGATCGAAGTATTGGACTGTCGGGAGTAGTGGTAAAGATGATGATAGAAGACTACCTTCATCGTCGTCACGTCCTCTACCTGGACAATTGGTACACTAGCCCTCTTCTCGCTTGTTATCTTCACACACATGAAACTGGAGTCTGTGGAACCGTGAAGGTGAACCGGCGTCACATGGCCAAGGTAGGGCGGAAACTTGCAAGGAATGAGGTTGTCTTCTTCAAAGCCAACAACATCCTTGCAACTGTGTGGAACCACAATAGAGAAGTAAGCCTATTGTCAACGGTTCACCGCCCCTTGATGCACCGTACTGATTCAGTTGATTACAGTAGCGAGAACAGGAGTCATATTTGGAAACCTAAGTGTGTCATGGACTATAACATAAACATGCGCCTCGTGGACCAGTCAGACTCCATGATATCGACGGTAGAGTGTGCCAGGACCACGATGAAGTGGTATAAGAAACTGTTCTTTCACTTGCTAGACATCACTGTTCTGAATTGCCACCACCTTCACGCCATGACAACAGGAGTTCAGGAAACCTTTGAAGGGTTTGTGAGGGAGCTCACAAGAGAGATGTTTGCCGGTATGCTGTAGAAAGGCCCGAACATCGCACCCGCACTGCCCCTATTGCACAAACTCCCCTAAGAATATCCGGCCGCCATTTCCCCACTCCTATCCCTCCCCAGCCAAACAGACCTAGGCCCCAAAGCAGGTGTCACGTGTGTAGCAATTCCCGGGTGAGACTCACGACACAGAGGAAGGACACCCGCTATGAGTGCGTGGAGTGTGACGTGGGTCTCTGTATTCACCCATGTTTCAACGAATATCACACGTTGGTGCAATTCTGATATGGTGTGAATGCGACAGGAAGCTGAAACTATGAAGTAAATGGGACAGACAGACGCTCAGTGAAATTATCAGTCATGTTGATCTCCAACTATTAGTATAAAGTGCATACGGGTATAACATAAGTGCAAAAATTGTATGTAAGTGTATAAATATGCTGTAAGTGGAAACATACATGGCGAGGGTTTTATGATGCGATATTCTGTCGCTCAGTGGAATAAATACGGCCCGTAATTATATAATTATTATTATTGGAAATGCTTACGGGTATAAAATAAGTTCAAATTATTGTAAGTGCTGAATTATATTCTAAGTCAAATATTCATAGCGTGTGTATAGAGATGAGATATCCTGACGCTCAGTTGAATGAATAAGGCACGTAATAGTGAAAATTGAAGTCAACAAGTGGTAAAGTATGTAATATATGTGAAGAATTATTATATAAGTATGTGAGTATTTTGTTGGTTGAAACATTCATTGCGAGGGTATTTTCAAGCGATATTCTCACGCTCACTTGAATAAATAATGCCAGTAAGTATGTACAGTGCAGTATAGGGGTGTAAACGTGTGTAATGTAAGTGGGATATTATAACTGGAGTGAATAAATAAAGTAGAAGATGAAACACGAGTGTATGAGATCGTGGTTGCTACGTGAATATGCGCTAGCATATCGCTAAATGCCCTCGTAATGAATGAAAATAATTGAAAACATTTACAGTGGTGGAGGAAAGGTTCTATGTAAAGGGAAAAATAATAGGAAAGTGATAAAACAATTGGGTATGTTGAAATACAAGTCATAGCGAGTGCGCTTACTAAGCTGATGTGCGCTAAACTTATGCTGCATGTCATCATAATGAATGAAAACATCTGAAAACACTTGCAAACAGTTGTAATTGGTAAAATGTCAATGAAACAGAAGTATACAAATAGAATAAATGATATGTTGACTGATACAAGAAACTTAGCATATAGCATGTTACGACTCGGACCTAACTCGCTATGCTCGCGCGATGGTACAATGCTTATTTTTCATATATATGTGTCTGAAATCCATTATATTGTTACTGTTATTGTTTATTAGTTCAAATTCAATAAATATAGAGGTGTTGTGTGTTGTTTCTCCCAGTATTCCTTACCATAGAAAACGTGAGAGCCTGGCACGTCCATTATAGAATACGATACCTGGCTCGGGGGACCTCACCTGTTCTGACCACTTACAGACCACGGTAAACCCTTTCATGATCATTTTCCTTCGTTTCTCAACCTAAGCGGAAGTTTGAACCAAAAAATTTTTTTTCCAAAAAGGCTCGGGACTGGGGGATGTCAGAGGGGCGGAAAACCTCGGGACGTGACGGGTTAAACCGGATTTACATGTCTTTATTAGTTTTTTTGCCAAATATTTTTCTATGGCAAGGTATCCTAACTTCGACTCATTTTGCCATTTTATTTTCTATGTTCTTGTTTTTTGAACATACTGCGATAAAGTACAACTATTCAGCTTAAAAATGAAACCACAACAAACATATTAGCATGTAAAGTTTATTTACAGTGAGGAATTAAAGAAAAATATCAGGCTGCGAAGATGTGGGTCAGTGTGAAAGTAGCTGACTCTAGCACAGACATAATGTGCCCAGCCCAGAAATCTGCTATGGTTTGCTTCCCTAACTGCTATACTTTCTGAGATATTAACCTCTAGGAGCCGGGGGTGGATCAACCTATCCTCGTCCCAGAATCAAGCCATTTCTTGGAATTTCAATTTTCCACAAAATATTCTTTTCATTAAAAATCAATCACAAATGACAAAAAACACATAAAAAATGTGTACTAATGCTCTGTTGCTGGCTTTCAAGGCCACACTCTTCTTTTGCGAGCCTCCCACCACCCTCCAACACTCTTCTCTCCTCACAGCTGGGTCACCCTCTCACCCCTCCCCCATTCCCACCCCCACCCTCGTCTCATATCACTGCCAGCCAGAATCATCCCCCACACCAGACAGGCCGTGACAATACTTTGAGTCAATTTGGGACAATAGGAAGTTGAAACATGCCCGCGAAAAATGAAAACGTCATATGATGTGAACCGTAGTCTGTCAACCACATGTCATATGATGTGAACTGGCGCCTAGGGGTTAAGGTTTGAAAACAAGCAACTTTGGGAAAACTGCCTGTACTGAGAGGGCAATGGCGATATAAACAGCCCGGTGGAGGGATTAAGGCACAAAGACATAAGAACAGATGAGAGGCTACTAGGCCAGCCAGGAGACCAAACACAATGCCAAAAGGGAAGTATCAAAGTCAACCAGGAATCCATGAGGCAAGCTTGGTGGCCAGGAGGTTAGTCAGGATGGCTGAAGCGGTCTAGGACAGGAGGTCACCTGGGTGGCAGAGAGGTCAGAAGGTTAGCCAAAAGGCCAAACTGTAAGTCAAAAATCCAGGAAGGTGTCCAGAAATTCAGCATGGATACTAAGTCATCAAGGAGGCCACAAGGCTGCACAAAGCCTGAGAGGTAACTGAAGAGGCTGATATGACATGTAAGAGGCAAATTAGTCTGACAGGAGGCTATAGGAGAGGAAAGCGAGCCAGCTTGGAAGCCAACAGGCCAGCCAGAATGCCAGCAAATCACACTGCAGACCAAAAGGGTGGAAGGCCAACTATAAGGCCTGGATGTCATCCAGGAGGTGAGAAGATCTGCTAGGGGGAAATGATATCAGCCAGGAAGGCAAGAGGCCAGATGGAGACCAAGAGGTCACCCAGCAGGTCATCAAGTCAGATCTTGGCCCAGGAGACACGGCAGGAGGTCAGCTGGGAGGCTGGTTGTCCACTTCATTGGCAGGAGGCAAGTTGAGAGGCCATTAGGGTAGTCTGGAGGACAGTCACAAGGCCAGGTGGCCGATCAAATAGAGCAAGTCCAAGAAGCAAGCCAGAGAGGTAAGTTGAGTGGGTATGCGGCTCAACCAGGAGGCCAGGAAAACATTGGAAAAGACAGAAAGCTAGTCAAAAGACTAGCCAGAAGGTGAGAGGTCCAGCCAGGAGACCACATATCCTGTCAGGGGGATAGGAGGCAATCCAGGAGGCCCTTAGGCCACTTCATATGACTGGGACCAGGTAGGAGATAGTATTTTAGCCGGGAGGGCAAAAGGCCACTTGTGGAATCGGTAGGCCTACCAGGTGCACAGGAAAACAGCAACAAGCTCCAGAAGCCAAACACGAGGTCAGAAGGCCAAGAGGCAAGCTAGGAAGCCAAGAGATGAGCTAGGTGGCCAAGTGGAAGGATGTTAGGCATTTGGGGAGGCAACTAGGCCTTCTTGGATGCATGTAGGCCATCCAGGAGGGCAGGCCAGGAAGCTAGGCAAGACGTTAGATGTCTAAGCAAGAAACTACAAGGCCCAGTAGGAGGTCAGCCGGGAGGCCAGCCAGGAGACTAGGAGTCCAGCTAGGGGACTACAAGGCCAGCCTCAAAGGCATGAAGCCAGCTGGAAGATCAGCCACAAGAGCAGGAGGCCAGCTGGGAGGCCATTTGGCAAGCCATCGGGATATGAGGCCAACCAAAAGGCCAAAAGACCAACTAGGAGTCCAGGAAGAAAGCTGGATGGCCCAGAGACTGTCCAGGAGGCTATCCAGGAGGACAGGAGGCCAGTTGGGAGACAGATAAGCCAGCCTAGATGCCAGGTCAGCCAGGAGGCCAACTGGGAGGCCGGCAAGCCATTCAAGGCACCGTGAGGCCAGCCAGGAGACCTGTTAATCCCCCTTGACATCAGTCGTAGGTGAATTCAAAATTCTGGAGTGGTGTTCTGATAATATATTAAGCACAGCCTTATAATCTCCACACAGCTGTATAACGACCACCTTTACTCATCCCCTAGCTGTTGCTAACTGCTGGAGGAAGAGCTGGCTAGGGCTAGTGTGGTCTTAAAACTCAGGGTTCAGCAGAATTTGAATCAGGCCAGACCTTAGTAAGCGATCAATGGCGCCCTACTTAGATCACACTTACAATACACTTAGATGCTATATACATACTATATATTATTACAAATGGTTACAAACAAATTTTCCCCGCGTTAAAAAAGCGTGTATTCTGACACAGCAGTGGAGGCATTAAATCATAAGGTAGCAAGAGTGTAACTGGATAGGTTATACAATCTACTGGGGACTACATGGGAGTATAATAATAAAATGGGTCCCATAGTATAATGCAAGAAGTTGGATACAACAAAGAAGAAATATATTTACTGTACATAGCCATGTTGGAAAGGCAAGGTAGGTGATAACTATTAATAAATGTAAAAGTAGAATGTAAACAATGCACTATCGTGGTATAGGCTGTGAATTAACTAGGCATGTAGTATATAAGAAGCGTAGTGATAGCATACATATATAGGTTTGGTAAAATTTACAAATGAATGTCTTAGTATATATATATATATATATATATATATATATATATATATATATATATATATATATATATATATATATATATATATATATACTGTATGGTAAGTACTAGTAACCACAATGTTATTTCTATGAGGAATATATAGCAACTGAATGCACAACTGAATACACTATAGTTTATCTTACATAGAAGGATCTGTTTGAGTGATCATACATTCATTTCCCTTATCTAATGTGAATGTTACTGGTTTTCATGTCCTTGACTCACTGTGCAGTAATTATATTGATATTATTACACATTGTTTCAATTAGTTCAACTTTCAATTTTCTACAGGGATTTTTTTTTTTTTTCTTCAGTATGATCTTCACATCTTCACCAATCATACCGAGTGTCACTTAGAACTACAAGTTTCCAGGTCTCTTGGTTGTCGCACTAACCTTGTTGCAACATGGATCTCGTGTAGTCTTTTATCCATTCGCTTGACACAACAGTATAGGATACATACAGTAACAAAAAATCCAATAAGACAGAGTACCACTGGAGGAAATACAAAGACTGGATGTACCCAGGAGTGGTTAAAGGCTGAAGAAAACTGGTTCATAAGGAAATCAGACTGATTCATAATGTTTAATATACGTAGGTTGTCTGATGTGATGGAAAGATTGTCTGTTGGTAGATGAAAGGTAGTATTAACCACTCCGTGGCTGCTGGAGTCGAATAACGTTTAGCCGATCAATGGCCGCAGGCGTCGTTTGAGCACGGCCTATAAAAAACTGCAAAAATTTTTTGGGAAGTGAATGAACGTTCTGAACGTCTTCACATTGACCTACACTACGCTCCCATACACCTCATGAAGCAGTTCAAAGCCTGCTACTGTGATGAGTGGATTTTCGATTTTTTCGCTCCTAGCCATGCCTAAACAAGCACAACTACACCCATTATCTCGACCCAGGCAGAACATATCATCTTGGTCCTCTCTTGCAAATCACACACAACCACCTGCTTACGATTATGAAGTAATACTGGCACATACAAAAAAGACATGATAATAAGTGAAAAATACATTTTGTCTTGGTATTTTACCTATTTGCTCAGGTTTTTCTGTAATGGTTTGGATCATTTGATGCAGTGCAACTTGTAGAAAACTGTGAAAACCTTCGGGAAGTGAACGAAAATCTGGGACATGAGACTGACCTTGATTTCATCCTCTCACATATCATCTGTCAGTTCACCACCTGCTGTCATGACGAGTGGATGTACGATTTTTTCGCTCGTGGCCATGCCTAAAAACACATAGTTACACCAATTATTTCGACCCAGACAGAAAATACAATGTTTTTCCTCCCTTGCAAAACACATACAACCACCCTGTTTACGAGATGGCAATATATATTGTGAAAATAACAAGGTAAAATGATAAAGATGAATGTAAAATGATAAAGATGAACATGTTATTACGGAAAAAATAAGTATTCCCCCGTCTGTAAACTAATTTATTTCTGCTTTGTCTCTGTATTTGTAATAATCAGACCTATTCTTAGTTCTGAAACTGCATTACGATTCTAGTTTTAGCCATGCTCGTGGTGTGGGAGCTCGAAGTTGCGACTCAACCTCCACATTGATAATCGGATCTGACCCTCCACTTTATTCTGTGGCAGAGTCTAACTTTGGAGGACGTGCAGTTTTCTCATTTAGGACCGAAAATTCAACTCTCGCTCCCTTTTCCAAGCATGGGCACAAGGATAACGTAAAAAATAACTCGAAACAACCATAAACATATATCAAAAAGGTGCAAAAGTATTCATAACATTTTTTTTTTTCAGCCATTCCTAGCAGATTATGTACTGAAATAATTAGATATCATCATATCTCATATATGTACAACATTTCAGCACCATTCGTATTGTTTTGGGAGGTAAACAAAAATAACAACACCTGCCCAGTTGCGTTGCGGCACGCCCCTGGGCGGCGATATCGGTTGCCGATATTTCTGCAACTTCCGCGCTCCATTGCAAGCAATAAAATGCGTCTAGGAAGCTGGGATTTGCACTGTTAGGTGCATCTGAACTTTCTCTTCAATATGGCAAGAAAAAAAATCCATTTTCGAAACTTCAAAAAATGGCCCCGGGGTCGGCCTGGCGTGCACGGAAAATTCCGTGCTTTCGGCCACGGAGGGGTTAAAAGGTTTGAAGATGTCATATTTGTGGGAGCAAAGTGCGAAGTGATAATGTGTAGCATGGACTATTACAGACTCAGACTTTACCATACAATAATTAGGGGCCTTATACAAACCAGTTGCGGATAGTGAGTGGATAGGAGTTCCTGGGCAAATAAGACTGACAGGAGTTAAGACACTAAAGAAGAAATCTCGTAGCAGATTTGGTTTAGACGAGCATGGTGCACTTGGAGCTTGAGGGCCGGAACAAAGATACAGACAGGTTGTGCTGAGAAGTTATGGACTAGGCACATTTGCAAGGAGCAACGCTGCCAGGAAAGATTGTTAGGCGGTATGCAGCACAAACTCGAGAGTTTGGTGTAAGAAAGGCGCATCTGTCGAGGTCACTGGAGGAAGTGAAGGTGATATAGAGATGATCATGGGAGAGAAGGAAGTACTCTGAAGAGACAGAGGCTTGTACCAGGGAATTATTGTACCAGAAGGGAAAGGGAATGGTGTGAAAGAGGTCGAATGTGATAGAAGAACGAAGACGGATATGAACAATTATATCTTTAGTAAGGAATGTGGCTTCTAGTATTGGGTAGTAGTGTTCTAAAGAGGAAAATGGAATCATAGGAGACAAGCCGAAAGCAGAGTGAGCCCATTCCAATGTTGAGCGAAGGTCAGAGATAGGTACTAAATCTAGGGTGACACGTCATCGACAGCATTGACTAGGATACGAATTAAGCTAGAAACTTGAGAGACAAGAGAGTCCAGAGAAACTTGCATATTATCTACATGTAATTTTACATAGAGCAACTCTGATACAATATTTACCTTTGATACTTCATGCTTAAGAATTCCCATAAAATCATTTAACATGTCTGTAAATGGTGTGTGATCTCTTGAACCAAGTCTCCCTTAAATCCAGAAAGGTCACGGGCAGTCGCTACACCAAATAATTCGCTCAGAATTTCTCCTCCCAGATCAAAAAGTCCACGTTTCACTCGTGAACGACCCACATTTGTTTTGTTAGAGAAGGAATCTTGGAGATGGTTGAACTCGTAATGAATGTAATCCAGTTTCCAGCAGATGAGTAGGTAGAGTGGGTACCAAAATGTATCTGTAGGATGTTGATCTTTAATACCTGACAGGAATCCGTGCAGGTCCTCCAGCTGATGTGCAAAGTCGGGCAGGGCTATGGCCATGGCAGGCAGCGGCTCTAGTTGTAACTCAAGGAGACTATATCCTTCACCACCATTTCCTCACCTCCTGCACCAACCAAGGCCCCGAGACGTACGACACCATCGTCCTCACCCTATCCAGACCCGACCAGAGTCAGCACTGCCAGCATATAGACCCACAACATCGTTCCTATAAAAAGAGTTGATGTTAGAGGTGTTGTTAATGCAGTTGATGACGAGAGTGTGAGATGATAGTGTTATGCAGGAGACTTAGTGGCAGAACGCAATTTGGCACGATAGTTATCAGTAGTAGGGAAGGTGGAGTAGGAGTGTTAGAAGAAACACTTGAAGAAGAAGAAGCCTCTCCTTGTTGAGATGTGGCCTCTCCCAGTGGGTCCTCCAAGACTATGCACTTGATGCACGTTTGAGATCATCTGCATGCACCCGTGTTGTCTCTGCCTTGTAAGGATCGATTATTTCGAATTTATTACCCTTACGAGATATGACACGGAAGGTAGTTAGCAAGAGCCAGGGGACGAGTAAGGGTGGTCATTATACGGCTGTGTGGAGATAATAAGGCTGTGCTTAATATATTATCAGAAAACCCCTCCAGGATTTTGAATTCACCTACGACTGACGTCAAGGGGGATTAACAGACCAATCAGGAAGCCAGGAGATCAGCCATGAGGCATGGAGACTAGGAAGAAGACAGAGGAAAACATCAAGGAAAGGCGACTAACTGAGAAGCCAGTCAGTCAGTCAAAAGGCCAGGAGACCAGCTGGAACACCAAAAAATGAACTGAGGCAGGAGGTCAAAAGACCTACCAGCAGATGACGAGCTAGTCCACAGGATCAGTCGGCAAGCTGAGAGTCTACTACGTCAGTAGACAAGCTGAGCTGAGAGGTCATGAGGTCAATTCGGTGGTCAGTAGGCCAGCTGGGAGTCAAAGAGGCAAGCTGGAGAACCATGAGGCAATGAGTCACACCAAGAGTCTAGCTAGGAGACCCAGAGACCAGTCAAAAGACCAGGAGGTCCGGAGGCCACTCAAGAGGTTAGGTGGTCTAGAAGCCATTCAAGAGGCCACCAGGCAAGCCAAGACGCCAGACAGGAGGATAGGAATTTGACCAAATGGCTAAAAGGATACCAGAGAGGCCAAAAGGACAGATGGGAGGCCAATCGGCTGGCAAAGAAGCCATGAGTCGATCCAGGAGGCTAAGAGGTCAATCGAAAAGCCTGAAACGCAGCTGGGAGGTCAGGAGCCAAGCCTGAGGCCCAGGAGACCAGCACCAACCAAGAGGCCATGAGGCCATGAATCTAGCTGGTAGGGCATTAGGTCAGCCAGGAGGCCAGAAGGCCAGGCAATACCAGGAAGACATGTGGAAGGCATCTGAAAGGCCAAAAGACCAGCAAAGGGTCTAGAGAGACCAGTCAAGAGGCCAAGAGGATACCCAGGAGACCAGGAGATGAGAAGGGAGATTATTAGACCGCCTAGGAGGACAATAGGTCTGTTACAAGGCCAGCTAGGAGGCCAGGAGGCAAACTGGAAGGCCAGAAGGCCAAGAGAGCTCCAGGAGGTCATCCAGGTCAGAAGAACAGAAAGAATGCCTTAAGACCAACGAAGAGACCAGGAGGACTGAAAGAAATGTACAAGGATGTGTAGAATTAAGACAGACTTGTATCTTTGCACCATAACTCTCAACAATAATGCTGGATTTCCGTCTGCTGAGAGTATGTGACACTTACTAGCGGCATTCTGGATAACAGATTTACACACACAGTTGCTCTGAATCTCAGTGGCGTACACTTAATATAGTAGTGTGTGATGATGAATAAAGCCCAGTTCAATTTTTCTAATAATGCTATTCAAAGATGAAACTGATTCGCAGTTATATTGCGCTTGGTAATTTGTTAGTTGATACTGTGTCTCTAAATTTTTTTTTAAGAAAAAGGGTTAGAGCCAAGCATCTTCTTTCACCAAAACCGACATTGCTCGTAACACCCCATCCCGCCATGAGTTCTGCATGTAACTGCAAATTTCACTACCAGTTTGTGTGGAAGTGGTCCTTGAGAAGATGGCATCCATGTTGCCAGAAAAAAAGCATTAGGACAACAATTTGTATCGAACGATAGCTCGATTTCCTGTGTCAACAGGAATAGTTTTACTTTTTTGTGAATCGCCTCGACACTTGTGTAATTTTGAGTGACTGTGACTGTGTGTGTATGTGTGTGTGTGTGTGTGTGTGTGTGTGTGTGTGTGTGTGAGAGAGAGAGAGAGAGAGAGAGAGAGAGAGAGAGAGAGAGAGAGAGAGAAATTGTGTGAAAAGGGAAATTACAGAAGAGATAAGGTTTAAAGAGAGAGAGAGAGAGAGAGAAATTGTGTGAAAAGGGAAAAATACAGAAGAGATAAGGTTTAAAGAGAGAGAGAGAGAGAGAGAGAGAGAGAGAGAGAGAGAGAGAGAGCTTACAGAATATGATAGCAGAGAAGAAGGATGGGTTTGAGGAGGTTCGGACGATATGAGGGAGAAGATAAGGACGAGGAGAGGGACAGGGTAACGGGTGAACGTGGAGGCGAGGAAACGAAGGAGTGGGGGGAAGGAGGGGTAGGTAAGGAAGTGAGGGTGTGAAAGGGAGTACATAGAACACACGAAGCGGCGTCTCTAATTAAGATTAATTTACCCAGGTAGAGAGAGAAGCCTGGAGCTGTGAGAGGACTAGGAAGTGAGGGGTTAGTGGGATGAATGTGTGTGTGTGTGTGTGTGTGTGTGTGTGTGTGTGTGTGTGTGTGTGTGTGTTTGAGAGAGAGAGAGAGAGAGAGAGAGAGAGAGAGAGAGAGAGAGAGAGACTAATTCAGATGACATGCTTTTTCTCTTTCTATGGCTGAGATAAAGAGAAACTGAAACGGAACTTTTTAGAATGTTATTGAACTTGAGACCTTTTCAGACTTTCCATGGTTGACTCGGAAACATGTTCACATCAAGGTGTAGTTAGTATGGTGTGTGTGTGTGTGTGAGAGAGAGAGAGAGAGAGAGAGAGAGAGAGAGAGAGAGAGAGAGAGAATAAAGTAGCGAGCAGTTTTGAACTGATATGAAACAAAGTTGGAGTGCTATGGGTCAGCCAAGATTTTTTTTTTTTTTTTTTTTTTCAGAACAATAGGCCCAAGGTTAAGGTAAAAAAAACAAAAAAAAAAAAAAACAATTCAGACCAAACTTTAAGGAAGAGTTTTCAGTAGGGGAAAGATGAACGGATTAGGATTTGGTTATAATCAGTAAACTGTCATGGTCACAAGCCAGCGTCAACAGGTTCGTCCCTACAGCCCCCCAAAGTTTGATCCCATTTTAACCGAACTTGGTGCAGAAGGACTAAGGGTATGTAAAGCCAAAAAAAAAATAATAAAAAAAAAATAATGCAGAATAACTAGCAGAAGGTCAAGGTCACAGGGCAAGGCCAACTCAAACAGTTGCGATTCGATTTGAACAAAATTTAGTGAAAGTGTTATGGGTCAGACAAGAAAGACGTAATCTGATACGGGATACAATCAGTTGAGAACCAAGGTCTCAGGGATTAGTTAGGTGCTCGAGTCTGAACCGATAAGACTCTGAATGGTCTTTTTTGTTTAAGAATGCAAGGAAACCTTTCAGTCCAGCATTTTTTTTTCTTCATTTCCGGCGATTTTTTTTTTTTTTTTAATTGAAGGGTCATATTTAACTCCTATTGGTCGGCAGGTTTCTCCATATCGAAATTAACACCTAAAATCCTATAGAAATAGAAAGAATTAAATGAAAAATACCTAACCAGAGAGAAGGGCTCAACTTTTGTGAGACAGATGTAGTTTTGAGTGGGACTTGTCTTCTCTGAGTCAATCTTTTCTGCCATATTTATTTTAAAACATTCCAGAACCTTACATATTCTGAAACCTACTCTCAAAAAGACCATTAGACCGTCTCAGACATATATACACTACATATATATTTGTAAAAATAAATGTTCTCTTGTGCCTTAATTGAAAGAAGCAAGGCTGAGAAATGCGATAATGTCTTGTCTTGTTCTTCCTGTTGGTGGAAACTCTAAAATACACGTAAACCTTTTGCTGCACTGAAATCCAAGGTAAAGAGAATATGAGAGGTAGGTTCACTGCCTCCCAGCTCGCGCAGAGGCTGTGACGTCAAGCATAATGAGAGAGAGAGAGAGAGAGAGAGAGAGGGAAAGGATGACGAGCAGCTAAGCCTAGTTCACACAGCATTCTGAATGTGCCAGTAATGAATGAGTTTATGATCGTGTGTGGATTAGTCCTTTGCTACTTCTAATATGGGCACCGAGAGATGTGATGATGATGGTGACTGTGATAATGATTATGATGAAGATGGTGAGGAGGAGGAGGAGGAGGTTGTGGTGGTGGTGGAGGAAGTAGGGAGTAGGAGAAGAAGAAAATTGAGATTGTTAGAGTGATGGTGATATTAAAGATAAAACGTAGACAAACATATGAGATTGTGATGACAATGATGGTGATGGAGCCGGTGACTGAGCGGAGATGAAAGTGACAACGGGATGATGAAGATACCTATGATGATGATGGTGAGTGAAACTGAATCTAATGAACGGGACAACCATGAAAAATAGGATTATGCTAGAAATGAAAATGACGACGTAGACAGTGATGATGACTGCAAAGATAGATAACATTGATAGGTCGAATGCATCAGCCTTATCACCTTAGTTCACCTGATTACTCATTACCCGTCCCCGCACCCGGTGGAGGGGTTGGGGAGGAGTACTGTTTTCATTCGTTTTGTCTGTCTATTTGTCTGTCTGTCTGTCAACAACTTTACCCAAAAACTACTGATACGATTTTGACTAAAAGTCCAGGGATGATGGGTCATGACCTTCTGATCACCTGATTAAACTTTGGGCCAAACTGGGCCAAGGCCTAGGTTATAGGCCAAAAAAAAAAAGGGAAAAATAAAAGGGGACAGATAAAAATCGCTTTTTCGCCATAACTCCTTTCAATTCATCATATCGACATGGAACCTAGACCTAAAGGTGCATCTTTCAAATCTGCATTCTATAACATGCTTCATTACATCAAGGGGATCACCCCCCAGTTAGCGGTTGGGGGGTCAATGTCAGATGGGTCAGACCTAAAATTTCAAATGGGTATAAAATCGTCAATTTTCACCCGATTTACTCCAAATTTGATAGGTGACACCTTTGACTAGATAGCCTTATGTGTTTATAAGTCAGAATTAAAATGACTCCCGAGGACGGGTTTGCTGTGCCTTGGCACCGCTTCTTGTTTAGCATTACAGCCTACTTCAGCTCTCATAACATTAAGCATAACAATCTACACGTCCACCTACACAGGAGAAAACAACTCCAACCTCCATCCCTAGCGGCCAAAATTCACCCTTATCATCCACTGTTTCTAAGGTTAGACTAAGCATGAACTTTGAGGATGAAGATCTGTTGTATCAGCGTCAACAATCATAACACAGTTACCTACATAACATCAGCTCAAGAACGGTACCTGCCCGAGCCTCTCAGCATCCAAAATTTCCGCCTCATGAACGCTTGATACAGAGGTTAAGATTAATAGGATTTTAGAACAATGGTTGTCAGCATGGGGCCATGTCGCTCAAGAAAGCCATGGCGAGATTTTAGAGGCAACAGCTTCCTACCGTAGACTAAAAACGTTTTATGATAAAGTCCAATACATGGATCTAGTATAAAGTTGATTATTTTTATTACTTGGTATGTTAGACATTTTTTTCTTTTCTTTTTTTCTGGTCACTTCGTTTCATTGTAATGACAGACTAATTAAAATACCTACATGCTTACATACTCCGTTGCTAGATTTCATTTTCAATTGATTTGTTAAGAGTTCATGAATCCTGGTCACATATTTATGTAAAAAGCTTTGAACTGAGTCATCGTTCCCTCTGTGTTTGTATGTCATCGTTCGGCAGGTCTTCCGGGTGTAAGAAAGGATATCTAACCAAAATGGGAACTTAAAAGCAAACAAACTGAAGGGGTTGTGAGGATTTTAAACGCGTGAGGAAGAGTGGAGCGAGAAAAATGATTGAGTAGGGTACCATTGTTTTAATGGTCAGAGATATGTCTCTTCAAATACCCATCAATAGTCTTAAGTTAACCTTATTTGGACTATTCACTCTGAAGTAAAAAAAAAAAAAAAAAAGTCTAAGCGAATAGGAGGTATGCGGACTTAATACAAACTATCTACAGAATTCAACCCCATCTTTATGAATTTTTCAACAAAAGTAAGCTTCTGGAGAATGGTGTTATAGTTTTTGAGTTAAAATCTTATCAAGATTCAGGTTCATTGACACTATACTAAGTTGAAGGTGCGTATTATAAACTAACTATATATATATATATATATAATATATATATATATATATATATATATATATATATATATATATATATATATATATATATACATATATATATATATATATATATATATATATATATATATATATATATATATATATATATATATATATATAGCAGAACAGAGGAAGGAAAAACAAATGAATAAAAAAAAAAAATCCATGCACCAGATTACTGGTGTCCGCTGTTCATATATATATATATATATATATATATATATATATATATATATATATATATATATATATATTCAGAGAAAGGGAGAGAGAGAGAGAGAAAGCCAACCTGGTTTACAGCAAGAATTTAAAATCACTATCGAAAAATAAGCAAAATGTGTACATCGAGTAAGGATATTAGACAAAAGAATAATTAAAGACTCCATGAAGATCACCCATACAAACAATCAACATTTTAAATAGGGGAGGTTTAGCAGATGCAATTAAACCATTAGAACATAAAGAATAATATAAACCATTTATATGGATATCTGACACGGAGGCAAAAACAAGCGAGATTTTGGAGGATGCCCCTATACCTTAAGTGTAGGGAATCAACACTTGACGCAGGTAAAGGATGCCAGGTTTCGCAAATGAGATTAAACTAGTAAAACAAAGTGTCCATGCTCACCCATTGAAATACATGTCACAGAGGTTAAAATAACTAGGACTGGGGGAATGTGCTGTGCCTGTCGCCCACATTCTCATAACTACCCTATGACCACTTGGCACACAGGTTAAAATTATTAGGGTTTTTGCAGGTGTTGTTAGCGCAAAATAAAAGTAGTTATACCATCACGCGACAAGGAATCTTAAATACAAAATATTTTGCAAGATGAGGATAAATCACAACAGAACCTCTATTATCACAGTATCAAAAATAGTTTTGATAGACATTTGACACGGAGGCCGTAAGCAGCGGGCTTAAATTGGAATACGGTGTTAAAGAGTAACGTGTCTAGCATTCATCCACAATAAAATCACCCTTCCTAACACTCCAGAAAGAGGTTAAACTAAACTAGGTTCTGGATGAGACCATTTCAAAGAGAAGTGTAAGTCTGGAATCAATGTCATAAAAAGACTTTGTAGTTACTTGTAGAGAAGTTATATATATTAGACTTGTGGACGAGCGGTTGTTATACTTGAGTAGCTTTGTAAGTAAATAATCTTCTTTCTCATTTGTCATTCAATGACAAGGAGAGGTAAAGAATAGTATGGGACTATTTTTATTTGTCTTGGAAATATTAACAAGTCTCTCACACAGAGCGAAGTATAAAGTAGAGTCCCGCTAGCTATCTCCCTATCTCTCTCTCTTCCAAGTTGCTAAGCCTTTCTTCCCACTCCCTGCCGCTTCTATGGCCTCTCTCCTTCTGAGCTCTCTTTCCTAAATTCTGGTGAAACAGGAGTCGTATCACGTGTGTTCCCTGTGGTTGGAAAGTTCTAGAAGCCTGTGTGTGAGTATGTATGTATGTGTGTTCACCTGGTGTATCGCTGACAAACTAACTGCATCATCTCCTGACTGGCTACTTCCTAATCTGTCATCAGCTTTTCCTCAGTGTAACTTGCAAGATCATTTCCCATTCCCAGGCTCGCATAGAGCTGTCTATCTGTCTATTTATCTATCTATCTAGTATGATTTGTAAATATAATATGGACTCATAACATTGCTCGGTCCACGCAGCTGAAGGTCCTCCGACAGCAATTATCATTGACATATGCTAATCTATTAGTACATAATATTGATTATAATATTGTATACATATAATATTTATAGTAAATAGTAATTATTCAGTAATATTACATTTTAAACAAGTTGTATACATATTTGAATAAATGCATTAAAAGTAAATTATTTAACTGTAATACAGTATGTACTTGGGTTATTGTAGTGGCATTGTGGTAATACATAATTGTAACATTTTATGAATTGTTACAAAATATTGTGGTAATGCATAATTGTGCTGGCCTTATAATTGTAGTTACATTTTGTTAATGCAACTGTTACATAAGTGTCTTGGCCTTATAATTGTAGTTAAAGTTACATAAAAGTTACATCTTGTTAATGCAACTGTTACATAATTGGCAAAGTGTAACATAATGCAATCGTTTGTCGTTATAATTGTTACATCTTGTTAATGCAACTGTTACATAATTGGCAAAGTGTAACATAATGCAATCGTTTGTCGTTACATAATTGTTACATATCGTTTGTAGTTACATAATTGTAGCAAGTATAACATAATGCAATCGTTTGTCGTTACATAATTGTAATAATTGCAGTCCTGACATATGAATCCGGTCATGCTGCGGTCGATGATAGTGATGATGTGCCATGCCACTTGCTTGTGGAGACAACAATTTGCTTTTTTGTTTGTAGTTTATTTGGTATTTTGGCATATGTAGTAACACTTACACTTATTATCATTTGTTTGTTATGTGATCTTACTCTATTTCTCTCTTTTTTCTTTCTTACTTTTTCTTTCTTTCTTTTTTTTTTTTGTATGTATTGTTTTTCTATAGTTTGTTTTTCTTCGCTTGTCTACGCTTTTTCTGTGTTGTTCATGGTTGCATAATTACTGGCTAATTTCCTTGGGATACTTTTTTAAAGTTTAGTTTATATTGCACAGGTATTACTGAAAATGATATTATATAGCCCCATATTTTGTTATTTTATATAAAAAATATATACACTATATACAGTATTAACTATATACACTGACTTGTTGTTCACTTGTACCTATCGTGGGCAATATATGTGTCAGCACTGTGTGGAAATCTTTGTCTTCACGATTGTGTTGAAGATGTTCATTCTTGCTAACGTCATTTGTGTTGGCCATTTTTTTTTTCTCTCTAGTTTACCTTGTAACTTAATTTATATGTTTCCACTAGGTAGCTTTAATTAATAAATGTTTAATACAGTTCTTTTAATCGCTCACTGAGTAACTGTGATGGTATATTTTCTTTATCACTTTGTAGATATAATAATGTATAGCTGTATGTATGAAACACGTATTTTATGTAGGTATAAATAGTAACACTCGTTGGTAGTAAATAAATGTTATAATAAATGAATGAATATATACAGTGTAGAATATTTATTGTTGGTGATTATTTAGTGTTTGAGTTATGCAGATAACTGAAGTAAGTATGTGTATTTAAGCTGTAACTATACAGCACGTTTTATATGTTTGTGCAGAAGCTTATTGTCTATCACTGTGTATTGTATAAATGAAGTAACTATGTAACTCACTAATTTTTACCGTGGTGGGAATGGAGTGAGTGGTGGTGCAGGTGGTGTGTTGACCGACGTGGCGTATTTTCAGCAAGCACGCATGATGACGTCGACTTCTCACACTGGTAGCTGTGGTGAGTGAATGAGTAACGATGAGTAACTTGAGTGAAGAGGAGTGAGTAAGACGAGTTGTGAATATGGACTTGGTATTTGCTTCGTCGTCTTGACCTCTTCACTCCTGCGTCAGCGGTGGAGGTTGGGTGGATGTAGCAGAGAGAGGAGGGTGAGGTCTGGTAGTTGTGAATTATGAGTCGTGTCTCATTCTTCGTTTGTTTGTTCCTTTTTTCTTTGTCGATGTTTTCTCGGTCCTTTTCTCTTGTGATTTACTCGTTGTGGGATGAAGACTGCCGCTACTTGTAGGTGCGTGTAGAAGATTATACAGACGACTCGTAGAGTTGTTACTTGTAGTTGATTGTAGATGGTTGTAGTGTAGTTCGTTCACTGTAGAACTGAAGTTAATCTCGTAGAGTGTTGCCTGCTTTTGTAGAAATTCACTGTTGATTCGAAGACGAGGTGCGTTCTTTTCGCTGCTACCAAATGTCATAAAAAGACTTTGTAGTTACTTGTAGAGAAGTTATATATATTAGACTTGTGGACGAGCGGTTGTTATACTTGAGTAGCTTTGTAAGTAGATAATCTTCTTTCCCATTTGTCATTCAATGACAAGGAGAGGTAAAGAATAGTATGGGACTATTTTTA
Organism: Coenobita brevimanus; assembly: GCF_032717465.1. Classification (NCBI taxonomy): domain Eukaryota; kingdom Metazoa; phylum Arthropoda; class Malacostraca; order Decapoda; family Coenobitidae; genus Coenobita; species Coenobita brevimanus. The sequence goes on along the minus strand of NC_137021.1, from coordinate 41,580,089 downwards.
TTTGTCTTGGAAATATTAACAAGTCTCTCACACAGAGCGAAGTATAAAGTAGAGTCCCGCTAGCTATCTCCCTATCTCTCTCTCTCTCTCTCTCTCTCTCTCTCTCTCTCTCTCTCTTCCAAGTTGCTAAGCCTTTCTTCCCACTCCTTGCCGCTTCTATGGCCTCTCTCCTTCTGAGCTCTCTTTCCTAAATTCTGGTGAAACAGGAGTCGTATCTCGTGTGTTCCCTGTGGTTGGAAAGTTCTAGAAGCCTGTGTGTGAGTATGTATGTATGTGTGTTCACCTGGTGTATCGCTGACAAACTAACTGCATCATCTCCTGACTGGCTACTTCTTAATCTGTCGTCAGCTTTTCCTCAGTGTAACTTGCAAGATCATTTCCCATTCCCAGGCTCGCATAGAGCTGTCTATCTGTCTATTTATCTATCTATCTAGTATGATATGTAAATATAATATGGACTCATAACATCAAGAGCATCAGCGATTATGAAAGCATTATTGGAGAGCGAGTGTTTACTGTTGTGATATGCAGGGCATAATGGTTAAAGTTGCTGCGATTTTATGTTATGATGGTGTGATCAGAGAACCATGGGGGGAGAGGATGATGCTGGGGGGATCAATATTTGTTTCTTTTATGTTAAGTGCCTTTGGGTAGTCAAGCACGCGCAAGCGCGCACGCACGCGCACACACACACACACACACACACACACACACACACACACACACACACACACAGTAAAACGTACGTCCAGAAAATATAGTAATATTGCAGTGAATAAATGTACAATATGGGCAGGAACTGACTATGTTGGGCTGCAAGCATAAGCTAAGGCTTTACATATTCCTTGTTCAGCTTCGACACCCACCGCTGGCTAAAGGGAAGTCATAAACAGGAATTCACCCAGAAAACCTGCTGTCCAGTGTTTATTCCGTCAGTCTTAATATCTATATTGTTTAACAAATTTTTATCATCTCCATGGGACTTAATTCAGTTTTTTTTTTTTTTTTACATAAGAGAGCATATATATCCCTCATTAGCCAATTCATTATTAGGGTGTTTTCTTAAGCTAAATAATTTTTATCTGGTGTTAACAAGAATAATATAGAAATACACTGCATAATTCAGGGGGTTAAGGCGGTAGTTGTAAGCTTTGGTAGACTGCTTAAAGAGCAATAAATGATGGTTCAATTACTCGACTACACTTAGAAGTGCTTCGAACCACCAACAGCAGTTAATCGTTCAGCGAAAAGTCCCCAGTACGACTTTCGGTCAGCGGTAAGGGTAGATGGTGACCAGAAACTGTTGCTCATGAGTGTACACGTATATTTAGCTCTCGTATACCTGGCGTCTTGTGTCAGAGATAAAAATTAAGCACAGGGAGACAGGTTAGTGAGAAAGTTATCAACTATCAAACTTTGTTACTATATTGGCAACTCTTCAAGTCCACTGTTTATTTGTGTTTATATACCTATTTCCTGCTTATCCAGTTCTTAGTTCATTCTATAGCAAAAGTCTTGATCATTCTTCAGCACTACCTCTTCTAATCATGAACTTCTCTTGCTGTCAGTACCATACACTTTTAATCACTGCAGCGAGAGTTTTAATTATTCCGCATCGCCGCTTCTTCTGATCGTGAACTTGATCAAGACATTCGTGACGACTGGGAGGACTGGTATAAAGTTGTAATGAGTCTGGCTGTCTTGTTTGTTGGCTCTCACGTTCCGCCTCGTACCCAGTCGAATGATCTCTGAGAAATCAACGCACAAAGAGTCACACATTATCACCAACACTCTTGCATATGCACACTCAAAACACGTTCGGATAAACACAGGCGCACGTGCATGTTCGCACAATCACAAAAGTACAAAACACTGGCAGGAGCACACTAGGAAAAACGTTTGCATAATCACACTGATCCTCGCTGCACAAACAGATTCCCACTCGTTGCACATATCCGTAAACACACAATCGCCACAAATCCATTCACACTAAAACTCAAACATACACACCATAACATAATCATACAAACACACTAGTACAAATACACTCGTACAAGCACACACAAACATTTGTACAATCACACTAGCACAAACAAGAACGTATCCTTTGCATAAACACACCGCTAGAGTCGTCGCAAGCACAGCCCCACACAACTGCTCACACAAACACGCTCGCACAAACAGCCCAACAAAGACATAAACAGAAGCACATCCATACAAGCTCGCTCGCAAGAGCACGCTTGCACAAACCACTCATATTTGTCGCACAAACACGTTCCAAGTCGTTGTACAAACATTCGTAAACACAAACACGTTCCCAGTCGTTGTACAAACATTCGTAAACACACAAATACACAATCACAAACACAATAAACACAAACTCCCTCAAATAAATACATACATTTATACAGATACTTGTAAAAAAAAGACGCAGGAACATAGTCAGCACAAACACACACTACAAAAACGCGCGCACACACAAACACTCGACAACACACAAACACTTGGCACACAAACACACTTGACACAAGCACAAAAACAACACACACACACACACACACACACACACACACACACACACACACACACACACACACACACACACACACACACACACACTCGCAAGCACACAAATACACACACACACACACACACACACACACACACACACACACACACACACACACACACACACACACACACACACACGGAGGGAGGTGGGGGAGGGGAGAGGTGGCTGAACGGTAGACAGGTGGCCTGCATCCCAATGGGTCCTGGTTCGAATTCCGGCTAGGGAAGAAGGAGGGAATAATGAAGAACTAGCACCCAAGCCATAATATGGCTATATGGCAGTAAGGTAGAAGTAATTGTTTATATTGAATGTACTATATGAAGTACAGTAAGAAAAATGATAATATTGGAAACAGAATCAGTGGAAGAGTCACTTAGAAAATCATTAAATTGTGGGGGCCGACGTAGTGAGGAAATGAGGGGGAATGCTGCGAGACGTTGTTGAAATGTAGACAGGCAATCAAGAAAAGATGACGGATAGTCATTAGGCAGCTATAGTGCGAGCAGACGGGCTGAGGGTCAATGATCATGAAATTACAATGAGTTTGGCAGGTATGATCCAAGCGAAGATCAGCGAGGATAGTCTCCCATCGATGATTGGAGTGGGTTGATTTGTGCCACACACTGTGAAGTTTGTTGTGACTTGGTTCTAAGAAGATTGCCAACTATCTCGAAGGAGACGGGTTAGAAATGGAAAAGAAAGGCAGGAATGTGGCGGAGGGAGGACCTAGAGGAGAAAGCAACAGAGCATGCCATGGATTAGCTTGCTCATTATCTGTAGTCCCAGTATGGCTAGGAACCCAGCAGAAGCAAACAGACTTTTCTAACAAGAAGGCGGAACAAATACTCCTGAATCTGGGTGATTAAAGGATGGGAAGGCGTGGTGTGTAAGGAAACGAGCACCCTGAGAGAATTGGAGAGGAAGCGAACTGACCTTTATAAGAGAGAGGCGGAACAGCCACTCCTGAATTTGGATGATTAGATGATGAGAAGAAGGAATGATATGTAATGAAGTGGGCACACTGAGAGAATTGGAGAAGATAACAAAGGTGGAGAATGAGAACCCCAAAAGAGACTTCTAAGCAAAAAGAATGACATACAGCACTGCAGTGAAGATGTAATTAAGGGAAGTGTATTTTGGAAGGAGGAGTCAGAGGACACAACAACAAACCCAATTTCATGACAAAATTTAGAGCCGTCAGTAAAGAAATGCGTGGCAGACGAGTGACAGGACATATGTTTGAGAAAAAGAGAGCGAAGGGTATTTGAGGGAAGAAAAGACTTACAACAAGGGAAGGAAGAAGAACAGACCACAACTGGAAACAGCAGCCAAGGTGGGAAGGAAACTGGACATAATGGAAGAATAGGAGGATAGGCAAAATCAATAGACTGAAGAAGCGCGGGGACCCGAGAGGGGTATAGAAGAAGGAGATGGGAGACAGAGTCAAAAGAGAGTTGGAAAAGGCTAAGAGGATGGAGTAACGTATTTGTAGGGAACTGAAGGAGTCATGCATAGGACCTGATGGTGAGAAGAAAACGAAGATTAGAGAGGAGGGAAAATGCCTGATTAAGCACAGTTTTGTAGCGGGAGTCGAACGAAAAGCACCAATAAGTAAATGAAGACCAGTATGATGAACAGAATCTAGCTTTGGAACAGTGTGAGTGGAGGCAAGAAAATAGACTTGGCAACCATAATCGAATCTGGAAAGAATAAAGACATACTGAAGACTAAGAAGTTTGTCACGATCAGCACCCTATGAAAGATGAGACAGCGTTTGCAGCAAATGAAGGGCAGAAGCCTTGAGGGAAAAAATATGCTCAATACAGTTTATGTGAGAGTCAAAAAGAGAGAGAGAGTGAAAGAAGACGAATATAATAGTATATCAATGTAAACTGGCGAATTCTGGATCATTTGGTAAGTGTTTGGTGTTGCTATGCTTACAACCAGTGATATCTGTCAATATTTCCAGTCTTTTTCTCATAATCAGCTAGCTTACAGGCACCAGTGACGTCGGATCTGTGCCTGTATGGCCTTGTATATGACATTCCTATATTTTCTGAAAACAGATAGTTATTCTTGAAGGCGTATTTTATATTATTTCAGAAACATAACATTACCCTTTTCATTGCTCTACATGGAGTTTAGGATGCAAATAAAAGTAATCCATATAGGAAATAATTATTTTAAATCTCCCTTATCTTTTGAGTCGTTTCATTTTCGTGTTTACCTTCTTGGACTTTTTAGCCTCTCTGTTCAAATTCCTCACCCTAAAATAAACTCTGCATTTAACAAAATGGTATACAACCTCTTCAGGCACATTTACATGTTTACATATTAAGCTAGTTAAAGTTTTCATGCATTTCTTTTCTGATTTTAGTGTTATCTTCCCATGGTAACAATCAAATATATTTTCCATCACCTGAAGCTGTTCAAAAAATTCTTTAGAAACAGAAAACGGAGGCCGGGAAGCTCATATCACAGGGCGGTAGGTGAGCGACTGGCCTGATTACCAGGCTGAGACTCTCAGTCTGGATTATCTGTGACATCATGCACAGACCAAGACACGTTTGCTCCCCCTCCTCCTCGGTGTGAAACTACCTCATAGTCTCTTTACCTTACTGAAATCATCAATCATACAGCATCTTTTTACTAGATATAAACTCATGGGCTCTCTCCACCCCATAACAAAACTCCAACACATTTTGCTCATTGTTTTGTTTCCCATAAGACATTTCTTTAACCCCCTACACTTCCATCATACCTAAAGGATAATATTTAATAAAACATGTCTGAAACAAACACAAATAATTATAAAGCATACATTTACACGGGACAAACAACTGCGCCCAAGCTCCACTATCCACCTAATTTCAAGCCAATCCCCCTCACTCCTTTGTATACCAATCCCATTTCTTACCCGCTATTTACGATTTCATGACATACGTGGTCGACAAATGCGTTTATTGTAACTACTTCTGAGGCAAACTCTGAAACGGAGGCAGAGACATTTTTTTTTTTTTTTTCGAAATATTTGGTTAGGACTAAGAGTACTTTAAGACTGAAGCAAGAAAATGGGAAGTGAGATAAAAGACGTAAAGTGCAAGAAGATGAATGGTAATGTGAAGTGGGATTGAGAGGGTGTGTGGATGAGAACTGCTGAAGAGATAACCTGAGGGAAAGGGCACGTGCTAGTGCAAGATACGGACGTGAAGAGGATGGTAAAAGAACTGGTACTGGGTATGATAAATTGGTGGATATCGTTACAGCTATTGATCTCTATCGACCTACATCATTTTCTATCCATTTATCTATCTATCTACACACACACACACACACACACACACACACAAACATATATATATATATATATATATATATATATATATATATATATATATATATATATATTTATGGAGTCTCTGTGGTACAGTGGTAAAGTGTGCATTGTTGTACACTCAAGAACGAGGGTTTGCATCATGCCAGGGTAATAAACTTTGGGAGCGTTCTTCTGGCCACATACTGCTTGGCGGACGTAAAGGGTGCTGTGGTTGAACCAGTGTCGCATACTGTAAAGTATTTTTGCAACCAATCGGCTTGCGCGGGCCGATTACACTTGTTTCACAGACTACACACACATTCAAAGCCACTCCAACACTACAATTAGACTTACAAGCACTTCTCACCCTACATACAATCTCTACCAGACAGCCTAAGCCACTTGGTAGAGATACATTGGCTGTATCGTCCCCACTTCGGTCGGGATAGACCGGTCCTGCAGTGGACACTCAAACGGCTGATGAGATGAGATGAGAGATTATATATATATATATATATATATATATATATATATATATATATATATATATATATATATATATATATATATATATATATTGCCAGACGCCTCAGTCCCGTTTGGGGTGGCCACAAACAAATCGCCTCCAAGTCGCCCTGTCCCCCGCCATTTCACTCCCCTGCTCCCAACTCACACCCCCCTCTCTCATATACCTATATGTACAGTCTAAGACAAAAGTCGTGTCGCTGCTTTGTCCGATGATTTATTGTCAGTCGCGAAACAATCTGAGAGTCCTACCCCAGTAATGCATTCGAGACTGACATGCCCTAAAGTTTAGTCTTTTACCAGATGTCTTCAACAAAAATCGCGACACGACTTTTGTCTCAGACTGTACACACACACACACACACACACACACACACACACACACACACACACACACACACACACACACACACACACACACACAGATTGTTGAAGTGTTAAAACATCGAAAAACAGGGCAAACATTGCCTAGACAGGATAGTACTCTCAACAGATTTAGGCTTGTTTCTGTTGGTGAATTGAATAAGTTTACAAAGACAACAGCAATCACTGCCAAAGTGTGCACTTCCACTCCTCAACAGGAGGCTACTAAGGCTGCCTCCCTCATCCCTTCCTCCCAAGGGAGGTGACCTTCTGGGTCTCACCTAACTACAGTACTATCTGGTCTGGATGAAGTTCTTCGGTGTTCCTCGACCACTGTGATGGGCATAAAATGCGTTTTAGCAGAATAACTTTTGCTCCTCTTCCTACTCCTCCTCCTTCTTCGAGAAATATTGTGATGTGCCCACTCTGTCGAGTGGCAACAAATAAGTAAGGGCAATACTGATTTCAAATAAAACTGGGCATTGGGGAGAAAATATGCAAAGTACAGTATGTCCAATTGGCATGGTAATGTCCACCTCACAGCAATACATCGAACAGGGCAGACAGAAAATAGTCTCAATCGTGAATTGATAGACGTCATCATTGGTAAGCAGATATATGGTATACCGGTATTAATTTCTTACCAGTACTGGTGCAAGAGATACTTGATACATTCGTAAATATTAGTAAATGAAAAGGACTGCCCAGTTCATGAAGTGAGCAATTTCCAGTTTACCTAGTTCATGAGGGCAGTGAGATAGCTTACTCTCATGTACTGGCTAGATTTAGTTCACGAACTGCGCAATTTCACAAACGAATTGTAACATATATTTTACGAGGCAAATAATTCGATGTGTAGATGATCTGGTTTGTATGCATCTATCAGTGGATATCTATCCATCTATCTATTTATCTATCTATATCTGTTTATCTACCTACCTATCTATCAACCTATCTGTCTGTCTCTGTCTTTGTCTGTCTGTCTGTCTGTCTCTGTCTCTGTCTGTCTGTCTGTCTCTGTAAACATACATATCTATCTATCTCTCTATCTACACGATAGAGAGAGAGAGAGAGAGAGAGAGAGAGAGAGAGAGAGAGAGAGAGAGAAAGAGAGAATGAATGCGATGGAGGCAGCACCAACACTAGTAATAGTAGTAGTAGTAGTAGTAATAGTAGTAGTAGTAGTAGTATTTGTAGTAGTAAAAACAACAGTAATTATTTTAGTGGTAGAGAGGAAAGGAGGACAGAGAAGGAAGAGGAGGAAAAAGGAGAAGGTGGGATCTGAAGTAGGAGTAGGAAAAGGAGCAGGCGTAAGAGTAAAATGGAGAGGGAGGACGAGAAGGATGAAGGCGATGATTACAATGAAAGGAGGAGGAGGAGGAAGCAGAGGTAAACACGCTTTACTCTCATCAATCTTACATTTTGCAACGCAGGTAAATTTATGAGAAGACGCTAACTAATGGCCAAGGAAAGATGAATTATGGGCACATTAATCTAGTATTATATTGCACCTGATATCAAACTGGTATTTTGAAAAGAGTGTAACAGCCTGATAATTATTACCACTAATTTTTTCATACTCGGGAAGATTTTATTGGTCAATTCCCTCTAACGCCAGACAATAATATTCAGCTCATTCTATAGTACTACGAGTCTTAATATCCTTTTGTATCCTGAGGTAGGTGGGATTTTTCATCATCCACTCACTAAGTATAAGGTTACTCTTAAGTGACTCTACACTGAGAGAGAAACCAAATTATTTCCTGCATTCAATACACCATTTACTTCCCTGGATGACGTTCATATAGGTAAATCCACATATTCCCTCCATGTGTTGGAAGCGATGAAGATGGGTTTGTGGTAGATTAGTGACCCGCAGAAAAAAGAAAAAAGAAAAACAAAGAGAAGCCTCAGACGGACCAACAACTAATACTAAGGATGTGTTGTTATAACCCAGTGCATTCAGTTGCGTCCCTAATTTTATCCTTGTTACCTCCCCAGGCAATAATTTAACTTGCGCAAAAAAAAAAAAAAATCGTTGTACTATATGAAAAAAAAAAAAATCGTTGTACTATATGAACTATATGTACTATATGAACGACAGCAATATAGAACTTACCCTGTTTGAAAAATTTCTCCTAAGCTGCATAACACTGTCTGAAGATTGCATGGAAAAAAAATGCAATGTACGCCATCGGGCTGAAGGGCCTAATACTAGTTCATATCTTTTACTACGTGTCTTCACAGATAATTAGTTGTCGCTAGCAAAATACGATTATCTCTGTATATTTCTGTATGTAAAGGGTTGTTTTCTCTTGACTTAATTTGTCAGTAAAAATTATTCCCCTGCACGTCAGCTAATGGTTTAGAGCTCATTGTCACTCTCTGACTCCTAGAGATAACTTAAATCTGTTATGTTATCCTGAGCATGGTATAATGCTAAAACCGTCACGCCTATTACAGGGGTTAAATGAATCAGATATGGACGTTTGTCAGCATCAAAACTATACCCTTTTTACTCTAACTTGGTCCAGATTTTCGCCCTTTTGCAGCAAATTTCACACAACACGATAGCGGGGTAAGACAACACAACAGCTCTGCGCCCTTGCCATCGCACTTCTTCGTAGCTAGGATCACTTTTTAAGTGATGAGTAGTTGTGATGGAGAGAGGTCAGTTATAGGCCAAGTTCAAGTAAGAGTGGTATAGTTCATTTTCAGTGAATGTAGGAACGACCGCATATAAATATCTTTATGATCGTGGGCTTAAATTTTATATCGCAAAGTGGAATGCAGACTCATAATATTTTACTGTATTCTTCGACTCACCTTTGGTTTTTAGTCATGGTCAGTTTGCATCCCACATTGTTCAGTGCAGTCAGCAACGATATGTCAGGGCTAAACATGTCCCACCCTACTCACTTGCTTCAGAAACTGTATAAAAAATAGGGACCTTGCATTTCACTTTGCGTTTTTGTACTCACATGCTTCAGAAAAAAAAAAATAAATAAATAGACTTGCATTCCACTTTGTGGTTTTGTACTCACTTGCTTCAGAAATTGTCGTAAAAATTGGGGCTTTGCATTCCATTTTACGGCTTAGTGTTTAAGAATACAACCCTTACAAATGTTATATTCTCTGTTTATTTCTAAAACGACCCGACGACAATATTGTTCGAGTGAGCGAGAACAGCAAGAACACTATCAGGTTTGTAGTAGAGTGGTAGAGCACAACATTAAAACTGAGTTATTTTGGGAACTAGTAAAGCTACAGCAGATCGACGCACCTCACTGGAAAGCTAATGAAAATTTTAACAGTGTTGCTTGAGCGACTTCTCAATATTCATCATATTGTTGCTAAAACAGACTAACACACACACACACACACACACACACACACACACACACACACACACACACACACACACACACACACACACACACACACACACACACACACACACACACAACAACAACAACAACAACAACAATAATAATAATAATAATAATAATAATAATAATAATAAAATAACTAGAACACAGCAAACTTGTGCAAGGATAACTTTAATAAAGATAAACGTCCCAGTCATTGCCTACTAGAAGCTGAACTATAAAGGAACCTTGAAGTCAAGGCCACTGATCTTGTACAAGCCACCTTAGGCCATCACAGTCTATAAGTCCACCAGGTTTGGTGGCCTGAAAATTAGGTAACATCCGGAATCTCCAGGAAAGTTCCAATTTTTTACCAAGGCGATTTCAGAGAATAATCACTGAACGTGAACCATACTCCTTTCCGCTATACAGTTGCCTTAAACCATACTGCAGTAAAATTTCAGCCTGGAACTTAAGGGGTTTCTGAGATGGCATCCCGGTATCCATATTCTTACACTCTACATAATTTCGGTGAACAGGTTGATGGATTGCCGCCATATCTGGCCAGAAGAAGCAGCTATTTGAGTTAACTTGACAAAGTTTGAAGGCTCTAGTTCAAAGAGATTCGATTAATGGCCACTTGCTTTTTAAGCAGAAAGAAAAATGAGAATATTGACAAAATGAAGGAAGCTTCCCACAGGGAAGTGAGAAGTTTAAGAAGAATAAACTAATAAAGAAATGGTAAATAAATGAATAAATAAAATCAGCAGAGAGTGAATACACGAACTTGGAAGTGTTAATATGCTAATCATCAAAATTTATACCTCATACTAAATAAGTCCTAGTTTATGTTGGTTTTGCAAATTCAGATATAATGTTTTATTTTCATATATACTGTTTCTTGCTTTCTTTTCTTTTTTCCCCATGCTCCCAAATCCACTTTCCTAGAACCATTTCCCCTCAATAGTTTTATCATTCATCGCTTTATCTTTTCATTTCCCTCCCTCACATTTTATTTCCTCCTCCTCTCACTGACTCCCATTCGACATTTCTGTTTTTCGTTCTGATCTCTCTCTCTCTCTCTCTCTCTTTGTGTGTGTGTCCTACTTTTAGCTGTAGATTTTCCAGTTCGTTTTTCACTTGACACTCATCTTCCCATGTCACTACTTCAACACCGATATCCACCGCTCTTTCTAAATACTTGCCGGGAAAGCCTCATTCAGGACTGGTGTGTTTGTGTTAAGGGGGATGTTCAGATAACATATCTATGAGTTTTATGGAAAAACAAAGTCTACTTCAAGGAAACTCAATAATCAAGTTTTCCTGCCATAGCCTGGGATCGAACCCGCTTCGTAACTGACAACAGATTTCTTCTAAAATCATTGGACCACCACCATCTCTTTTAATTTCATCTTTCACCGCAACTTGTATTACCATTAGCCTATTATATTTACCCTCTTTACTTCGACAGACTTCCACTGAGCAATACAGTAACTTGACTGCAGCAACAATATACGGTAAATAGATAAACCTTCTCGTACTCACGGAATAAAGATTTCGTCGTCATTATTTCTTTTTTCTTTAAACATTTCATAACAAGGAGTCTCAGCCATGCTCAGCATGATCGTCTGACGGTAACAACAATGAATGAGAGGGGCGACATGAACAGAACGAGTACATTTCTTTGTCATATATTGTCTTCTAACTTTTCTATGTCTTTGTCTCAGCCTTTCTGTTTGTCGATCTATCTGTCTTCTTGAGCATCACCAGTGGACTTTTGTGTGTTAAACATGTGGCTACGAACTCTATGCATGCAGAATGAGATTGTGACGCTGAAACAGCTGCTACAGAATAACGTAACTGTGTTTCTAGAGGCGAGGAGAGAAGGGAGAAGGGGAGATGGGCGGAAGGGGTATGGGAGAGGCAGTGCGAGCTTAGCTGATGTAGGCATGAAATGGTTTGGTTGCCATTCATTGTTTTGGGATACTTAAAATAATTGTAACTGATTATTTTAAAACGTTCATATACTTTACCAGTGCCTTCTTCTAAGTCACATGTAAATTGCGAGTGTAAGAACGAAGCATATTCTAATTCTCCCTCCCCTTTCCTTTCTCTTGAATCCCTCCATCTCCTTCCTCCCTCATTGGTCATGCTAAAGATTTGAAAGTGTCGGAGAAATCAGAGAATGACGCCATTTCGTTTTAATCCCCTTCCAAGTTTACTTATGTTGTGGAACAGATCTGCTTCAAAAGATGCTAACATCACTAAGTAAGTATCGACCGAAATGAGAGACGCTGAAACTGCGTTCCGTCGTCTTCCATACGAATATTCTTTACTGCATTGCTAATACTGTGTTCTAGTATTTCATATTGTACATGTCTAATATAATATAAAAACGCCACATGTGTTAACTTGATTTTTTTCTTCTTCTTCTTCTTTTATGAACGGGAGAGGCGAATCTTTACGTTCCTTACTCTGGATTCGTGTTCTCAGACGACTTCAGATTCAGCGTTTCTACAGTCGATACTCATGAAGTGATATCAGCTCCTCTGACAACAAATGTTCCACAGGATGTGCAAACTTGAAGGGGAGTTTTAACCAGTTGGTTTCTGTCTCTGATTTACCTGACACCTTTATCTTGACATGACCAGCGAGGGAGACGGTTGGCATAACAAGGGGAGCCGGGGCTAAAATATGCTTCGTTTTAGTATCCAAAAACAATTAATGCTAGCTACACTACACCTACACCTACTTTCGCTCACTCCCTACTCCCTCTCCCATACCCAACTACTCACTACCCTCGTCCTTCCGGTCCACAAGCACAGTTACTAGACGTTACAATTCTCACTCTACCTGCTTAGATACGTGCCGGGTGTTCAACGAAGAAAAGTCCGCCGGTGCACAACTCAGTAGGGAAAATTTACTTGATTATTTTAATGGTTCTCTTCAGCTTTGTTTTTATTCTTACAAACGTTCGTTTCCATGGTCTCACACTTGAATTTCTAAACCGACTGCACTGAACATCACTGAGCATTTGTACACCCACTGAGATAATTATCGGCACCCCTTGCTTCCATACCTTTCGCACCAATCATCACAGAAGCCATGAATATGCAGTAAGGGTTGGTACACCCGATCCTTCCTCCCTCCCTCCCTCCCACTCTGTGCACTGTGCAATTTCCACCCTGTGTCTACAGACACCCCGTTAACTCAACGTACCCATGCACGTCGTGCCTTAGTTATTTATTATTTGATTATTCATTTTACTCTAATACCTTCTCATTCAGGTTATTCAAACTGGTAGTTTATAGACAAACTATTTTAGAATGTAACTTTTCCTTTCAGTCTTTCCTAAAAAATTTCCAAGTCAGTTTTTCCATGATGCATGGTGGTTTTACTCACTTTTTCTTGCCACTTTTAACTGGAGGGTTTGGAGGCGGGGGGAGCCTTCCTGCTTTACTATCCTTATCCTTCAGCATGTAGAATTAGATCTTGTAGTCATAGTCAACTCTGTAACAAGCAGCTTCGAAAGGACACAAGAATTAGATTTTGTAGTCATAGTCAACTCTGTAACAAGCACCTTCGAAAGGACACAAGGTCTGTTGCTGTTTGCTTTCCTTTGTACTCCCTCCCTCCCTCCCCCCCTCTCTCCTCTCTCTCTCTCTCTCTCTCTCTCCCCGTTTCCAATATGCCGATGACCACAGGCTATTAATAAAGCAGGCAGTCGACAGGCTGATCAAATAACATCCATTCCCGCCCAATCTCTCCCTCTTCCCCGCCGCTCCCTCCGCATCCACACACCCACACGCACGCACCCATTCACCCCTCCCCCGCACACACACACAACACAAAGTAATGTATAGCCAACTATTTCTCCCTTAACCCTACTTTTTCCCCTCCCTTTCAAACAAACAGTGACTCTTTCCTACATATTTCCTACACCTCCTACCCAACCCATCCACCTCCGTCGCAGTGTAGTAACTTCTCCTACCCTCTCTCTCTTCTCCTCCATTCTCTCCTACCCCTGCATACCCTTACCTATTACTTTTACGCCCTCAGTCAACCACAAAACATTTCCTTATATCATATACACTCTCCCCTACGCTTCTCCCGTCTTGCATGCACCCCACTTATCTTCTGAGTCCAATATTCTTCCTCTCCCCTTATTTCTCCCCCACTACCAGCTTTCTCTTCATCCTCCTCATCGCCTTAACCCAATATTCCTTCCCCATCTATCATCTCCTTCTACTGTACATCTCCTCACCCAGTCCCGACATCCACCCTTCCTTCTCCTATACCTCCTCCCTATAACCCATCCATCTCCTCTACATCCGAATAAATCCCCTCTCCAACAGATTACATCCTCCTCGCCAACTCTATCCCCTTCCTATCCTGTTATCTTGTCTTTGTCTTCCTCTCCAACCTCTACACCTTCCCAGGTCCCAGAGACTCCACCCAAGCTCCCCCCTCCTCCATCTGCCAGGCTCTATATCTCTTCCCAAACCTCCTCCCTAACCATTTCCCCCCTCCCTTATTCCTACACATTCCACAACCTACCTTTCGCAAGCACCCCTCCCTTCCCTTCCCACTTTCACTATTTCTTTCTCAAATCTATATCCACCTCATCCTTTCTCCTACAAAACCTATTTCCCATCTCTGTGAACAGACAACATCTAGCTCCTTAAGTTCTCTCTCATATATTTTACTTCTTCACTTACCGAAATGATTGTCTAAAATATTTCATGTCCTCTTAATTCACCTACCCTGTACCATAGTGTAAGTAATATACAGGCATCTCACGCACTGGAGGGTGACGTCACAAGGTCTCGCATAGAGAGATAATGAGAAGAAAAGGGATAACTCAAGGGTGACAAGTATACCCTGGTCACTCGGCTCTGATGGCTGGAGCCAAGAAACGTTTGAATTAAGGTTGCTCATTGGTTAATGCAACACATAACACACATATATTTATATTTGTAAACTACTTGGAATGTAAGCAGCCAGTTTAAATATGGAATAATTCCCGAAGCTAAAGAGGTCAAAGTTAGCTTTAAAAGTTTACCGCTATCAAAGAAAATTAAAGTTGATTATAGTTATATAAAACGATGAGTGCCGTTTCAAGAAAAGGAAGATCAGATCAGATGATATTCGCCCAGTATTGCTTTTGAATCAGCACTGGGCTGTTCGATGTCTAGTTTTTAATGCTTTAAAATACGGTTTCTAAAGTTCCGTACTTCACACAGGTATTTCTTGTATTGGAATTTTTTTTTTATTTGGATCTTCTTTTGCATATGTAAATAATAGTATGTTCTCTAAACTGTCTTCTTCTACCTCTTATTTTATTCTTATATCTTTTAATGCATTACAATTTTTTAAGAAATGTTCAAGAGTTTCTTCTTGTTCTGTGTTACACAATTCACAATATGTATTTCCACCAATATGTCTTGCTCTCCAGTTTAATTTTGAAGTGTTCAAGTGACACCTGCACTGCAGTATGGAACCCTGCGTGTTGTCATAAAGTTTTTCTTCCTTAACCCGCCCCATCCCGACCACTTTTCCACCACTGACTCCCCCCAATCCCGACCATTTTTGGATTTTTTTTTTTTTTTTTTGGCTCAAACCTTCGCTTTCGGTGAGAAACATCGAAAATTCATAGAGAAATCGCTCACCTAGGGTTTAAAATACTCAGTACAGGTAGGAGTACCTCCTTAACTAACTGGGTTTTCTATCAGGCTGGCACCAAAGAAAACGAGTTCTATGGGAGGATAACTATTTCACACCACTCATAAACGGTATTTATTTATTTACTTGGTACGAATTTATATGCAGTATGAGAGTATATTGGTTTTCAAGCAGTAATATAGGCATTATAAGCATTGTTTCACTGACTAGTACCTGACCTTTTTTTGCCACATTACCTGATCATCATTTCTAACTGTTTCTTCCTCTAATGCTATGTAAAGTTTGTCCTCCACATTGTCATTGATTGGGGAATCACTCTGGCCCTGAATTTCGTACTGTGGCATGACATGGCTATACTGGCCAGGTCACTGATAACAGGTAAATTGCTGAGACAATGGCATGCAGGGGGGGGAGGAGGTCATGCTGGGTAAGGCATTGTCCCTGCCCGGCATCTTGTAGAGGAAGGTGTCACGTGAATACGTACCAAAAATCACTCGCGAAAATTGAAAATTGTGCAAATTTGGGACCTTGCAATTTTTTCGTGTTTATGTACGTCAACGGGATTGGCAGTGACAAAACGTGTGGACGTTAAAGAACGTCGACAGGACGCTGCGGGTTAATGTCAAATTTTTTCTCTTTATAGAGCATAACTGAGGATTTGTTTGTCATCTCTTCTCTCCAACATTTTTTTTCGTATTCATTTACCCTTTTCTTTATTTCATCCTTTTTTTTTTTTTTTTTTTTTAATTCTTCAGTTGGTCAGTATTTCCTAGGTTGATTTCCTTCATGTATTTCTGAATATTTTTTATCCAAGCATCTCCTGTTTTATTTTCATATGATTCTAAAAACACTTTTAATACTAATGAATTATTTTCTTGTAGAATATGATTTACATATGTTAATTTTACTTTCATATCTCTGTATTTTACTGATGACACTCTTATCTCTCCTTGTAGTGTAGCAACTGGTGCATAGCTCGGTGCATTTAATATTTTTCTCCAAACTGAGCTTTCTATTGTTTGTACTTTCTCTATATCTTTCTTAGTCCAAGGAACAATTGCTGCTGCTGTTAGTATACTTGGCAAAGCCACACATTTCCAAAAAGTTTTCCCAATTATCAGTTTATTACATGCTCTTTCAGTAAGTCATATTTGCTAATTTTCTCCCTTGATCTATTTTCTGAGCTTTACGTAAATTAAACCATTCAGTTTTATTAGTCAATTTTACTCTTAAACACTTTATATTATGCACCACATTTGTGTCCTTTATTTTGTCTAGTGTTTCTTCTGTTTTAGTATAAATCATATAGAAACTTTTTATTTATTTATTTCGAGTCCACATGATCTTGCAACATTTACCACTGTATCTATCATCTGGCCCATACTTTGTATTGAATTTGTTATTAGTAGGCCATATATATATATATATATATATATATATATATATATATATATATATATATATATATATATATATATATATATATATATATATATATATATATATATATATATATATATATATATATTTTTCATTTTGAAACCTGATAGTAGTGACTAAAAGTTCCTTAATGATGGTATTTAATACAATAATGAATTAACTGTGGTGAGCCTGTACGACGATGACGTATTCTGTTTGTTATTTTCATGTTGCACATTTTTTGTCCATTCATATATAAGGTCCTGGTTGTGGTGTCCTCTGAGTATAATCTTGAATTTATATCAGTTATCTTTGAATCGCAGTTATATTCCATTAGAGCCTGGATCATTTGCTTCCTACCAACAGAGTCAAAAGCTTTTGCAAAATCAATTGCTGTAACCACAAGGTTTTTCTTTTTCTTTACATTGTCTAAAATACTGGTATGAAGGGAGATTTGCCAGTTAGGTAGTCTCGTACCTTCGAGACGTTTATTGTACCGTAAGTTCCTGTACGAGTCAGAGTTGCCAGTTTGCCTGCTGTTTGTGAGCATAGTTATTTCGTAAGTTATGCATTTATTTTTATTCTCTTTTTCTCAATATTGTTTTATTTAAGTAATTGCTTGTTAAATTATGTAATTTAAGTTCGTATGGTATATGATTTAGAGTGATATGTAATGTGAGACAACTCTGCATGATTCAATGTGTCTGAGTTGGCAACTGTTGCCTGTCGAGAGTATACTCGTAAAATGTAGATGTTTCTCGAATAATGCAAGCTTATAAAAAATGGGGTAGAGATTGTTACAAGTTTAGAGAGGTATCAAGTCAGTCTGAGTAAAGTGCAGTCGGGTTTCTGTTCAGTTGGAGTGAAGTGCACAGTCGGTTCAGTTTGAGTGTAGTGCAGTATCAGTGCAGTGCTGTTAGTGAGGATTGTGATGAGTTGCTGGCAAGCATTGAGTGTAATTACTGTCAGTGAAGATTATTTTTGGTACTTGTTAAAACAGTGGCAAACAGTGACGGGTTATTGAAGTTTGTATATCATTGGAACTTGAGAAAACAGTGAAGTGTCAAGTACTGAGTGTAATAACTGTGAAGTGTTGCTAAACATTAAGTGCAAATGCAATCAGTACAGTGTGTATAGCTCCAGTGCTTGTGAGAACAGTGAAGTTGGAAAGCATTATGTGTAATTATTTGGAAAATAAATATAGTGAACTTTAAGCAGCCAGTGTTTATTTTCGCCTCAGCTGATCTTGTGTACGTACACCTAAGGCTGACAATAGGAAGAACAACTCACTGAGCAGCGACCTTCCTGTACTGTACTACTGCTGTTGGAGCCTGTGGCAGTGTGGGGACTGGGACGTAACACTTGTGTTGTAGTGCCACAAATTTAATATTCATGCATGTGTTTAGAAGTACTGTAAAATTTAAGTTAGATAGGGTGTAACCTGAATATTAGTCTATAAATTCCTATCCTAAGTAGTAATTCATATGTTAATGATTAATGTAGGGCTAACTTTATTTTTATATGTATGTATCTCTGTATCTATGCATTGGGTGATGTCATTGTGGATGTTGAGCTATGGGAATTCCTCCGTCTTGTCGAGTAATAAATAACAGATGAGCGCAGCTTTTCCCCTTCTTTGTGCGTCGATTGTGGGGCGCCGAGTTTAAACCTTAAACAGAATAATGATGAATATACAATTCTTTCCGTAACCTAGTTGTGAAATGTTTACTAATGAAGCTGCTAGAACCCAAATATGTAAGATTAACAGTCAAAAAAGACCTAAATAATGTCATTTGTGAGGATTTAAAGGTCCCGTTTATCTTAGCCGTCACTAGATGGCATAAGCTGCCCCAAAGTTCAAGGCGGGATAGTGATAAAATCAGTACCTAGATTAAGTAAGGATTAAATCCTAAATTTTCCCCAATTCAATCAAAAGCCCTGGCGTCATGGGTTCACTGCTAAATAAATTGTCAAGAGAATTCAAACCCACCATATTTCAAAAATACCACCTCATTTGACTTAGCAGTAGCGTCGCTAGCGTACCCAGGAAGCTCACTCGAGGCCCAGACGTCATGTATAATGGACGTTCGTTCAGGTGAGCTGTCCACATTTCTCCTTCCCCCCCCCTTTTTTTCTTTGTTTAATCCTTACTTGGCATGGACTATATGAAGTAATATTGTTGAAAGTTTAACGCAGACTCGAGGCCCAGACGTCGTGTATAATGGACGTTCGTTCAGTCCCCAGACAACGGCGACGTCAGTGTGAGCACGAGGCCTCCCCGTAGTATTGCCCCCAAGACTTGAACATACACACTTACACTACCCATGAATTATTTTATAAACCAAATGTAATTGTAATAGTGTTATTGATCTATCAAGCGAATTTTTTTTTGTAAATAAGAAATAGAAATATAAAAGTGATGTAATCTGGTAACGGAAGGGCAAAATTCAAAACCATTAACCGTTTTCTTTCTTAAATTAAGATTAGGAAAATAGGAGCGTGGAAGGGAACTTAGTGATTGTGAGCAATGATGTAATTTTGAAATGAACCTCGAGGCTAAACAAGCCCGAGTGATTATGTATTCTTGGTGATTATACAATGTTTGAATTGTACCTCGAGGCTAAACAAGCCCGAGTGATTACGAATTCTTGGTGATTAAACAATTTTTTTTTAATTGTACCTCGAGGCTACACAAGTCCGAGTGATTATGCATTTTTGGTGATTATGTAGTAATGATGATTATGAACTATAAATAATCCTGAACTGATAGTGGATTATAGAGAATTACATGATGAGAGTATATTATATGGACGAAAATGAACACGAGTAATAATTCTTATTGGTTCGAGGCTATGCCAGCCCGTAAAGACAACCCATGCTCGTAAAAGGGTCCCTGTCTTGAGGCTGTTGTCGAGCCCAAGAGTAACTGACAAAAAGAAAGTATGGTACAATGACCTCATAAATCGTTTGTATGTATCAAATTGTTTTTGCCTGGTGACAATGTTGTAGGAATGATCACCCAAGCCATGGTATTAATGTGTAATCTTCTTTCATATGACAAAGGGTCATGTAATTAAAAATGTTTTGTGGAAACCAGCATAAAGTTATTAAAGTAAAGTAAAGTATCTATCATTTTTCTTTCTTGGTGTACCTAATCAAGGGAATTAAGTTCTCAGGCCTAATTCACTCCCCTTCCAATTCAAGATTCCTTCGCTGAGGGAACGATGACCACCTGTGGTACTGACTAAATCTAGGCTCGGCCAAAAACTACAAATGCTACCAAAATTTTCTTAAATAATTATCATCTACTATACTAAGTCGAGTACCACCTGTATTATCCATGGGTAAGTTAACCAGTACCAACAACCGGTAAGATTAGAAATATCCGTCATTATCCCGGATGAACAATAGTGGTGGGGATAGTAAATTCATGGCGTTACACTGGTGGCAATAGCAGTGGGATATTCATCGTTTCCAAATTAGTGGCGTTGGTGAGAAAGCGAAGGGAAGTGAATAGCAAAGAGAGTGAGAATGCTAAGGGTATCATTGGTTGATCATTCCCAAATACCTCCGCAACTCTATGTTCAGAACATCCAGGTAGTAATGAGGTTCAAATAGTGTACTAGATACGGTTACCCCTGGGGAAGGGGGGGAAAGAATACTTCCCCAGTATCCCTGCTTGTCGTAAGAGGCGACTAAAGGGGGCCTTTTATCTCCAGTCTGTCTCCTTACTGTCCTCTTCTGCTTTTCTGTCCTACCTCTCGTCTTGATTTTTCCATGTTTCCTAAGCTTAGTGCTAATTCTTTACTTTTCCTTCCTTCCAGCTTAGAATGTTAAGGGTTAGGTAATTATATGTTCTCTAGACAAATATTACCCAGAGACAAACATACACAACACATCATACACTGTCTTGGGCAATACTTTACCGACTTTGGGACGCCACGAGGTATCGTGCTGGACAACGGCGGAGAGTTCACAAGTGGAGAGTTCAAGAAGTTCTGCCGGAGGAACCAGGTGGACTTGTTCTACGTCACCCCTTATCATCCCCAGGGAAATTCCACCACTGAAAGGATGCATCGGACTATGAAAAGCATCCTAGCATCTCTCTGCAACGGACACCCCTTGCTTTGGCCTCAGCTGCTCCAATCGTGTCATACCATCATAAATCAAGCGGTGCACTCGAGCATGGGACAACAGCCTTATTATGCCTTCTTCTCACGCCATCCCCCTCGCCTCATTGGTACCTTATTGCCTTCCGTGGATGCAGAGGAGGACGACCTGGCGATAGCACACACGCTCATCAAGGGTACTAACCAAAAGATGACTAGGCGATACTGAGAGGTGGCCAACAGGTGGAGGAGAGCACAGAAGGTTGGAGTCAATAGCTTGGTGTGGGCGAAAAAAGAGACCATACAGCCGGGTACCAGTAGAAAACTGAATGCCAAATGGGACGGCCCGTATAAAGTGATTGAAGTGCTGCTAGATGGAAGTGTTTATATCATTGAAAATGTTTTTAGTGGAAAAAAATACAAAGGGCTGCTGAAAAGGTGAAACCATATTACGGTACCGAGGAATGGCTCTTAGAACCGTTGCAACAGGAGCTCGCCCCGGAGCCCGAAGATGAGCGATTACCACCGCGAGTGAGGAATGCACCTCGGAGGCTCATAGAGGAGTGTTAGTTAGAAAAGTAGACAAGTGCATGAGACGAATGTTGTGAAACATAACTGCTTAAAGTTATGTTCCGGGTGGACTCATCCCCAAGGAGAGGGTGTAAAAAGGAAAAGAGAAGAGTTCCTGTTGGAACCGGGAAGTGCCTTACTTCGAGGGGAGTGATCAATCCCCTCACCTTACAGTTAGCACTGTTTGTGAGGTAGTGGAGTCTTCAGGACAGAATGAGCGCTCACCTCTTGCGGGCGGAGAGCTGGAATCAAAAGGACAGAGTGAATGTGATTGCGAATGGAAGAGTGTAAGGAAGCGCCTCCCATGGTGATCTCACTCTCAAGAGACCCTGTCGAGCTCAGGTGAGTGACAAGCTATCCTCCAAAACCTGAGGCTGACTGGGGCATAAATTCCCTCATAATATCCCGTGTAAGGAGTGATCATACCTCCTAATGTAGTGAGTAAGCGACCTTCCGAGGTACGCATCAGGTGTTTAATGTGGACCGACAGGTGCCACCGATTGTGGGGAAAGGTATTCCAATTCAAAGTGTTCATAGCAGTTATAAGAGTAACAACATTCCATCCATGCACATGTCATAGAAAATTGACTTGGGTAAAATTTGTTTTCCGGCATGTGGGAGCCGTGTAGTGCCACAAATTTAATATTCATGTATGTGTTTAGAAGTACTGTAATTTTTAAGTTAGATAGGGTGTAACCTGAATATTAGTCTATAAATTCCTATCCTAAGTAGTAATTCATATGTTAATGATTAATGTAGGGCTAACTTTATTTTTATATGTATGTATCTCTGTATCTATGCATTGGGTGACGTAATTGTGGATGTTGAGCTATGGGAATTCCTCCGTCTGGTCGAGTAATGAATAACAGATGTGCGCAGCTTTTCCCCTTCTTTGTGCGTCGATTGTGGGGCGCCAAGTTTAAACCTTAAACAGAATAATGATGAATATACAATTCTTTCCGTAACCTAGTTGTGAAATGTTTACTAATGAAGCTGCTAGAACTCAAATATGTAAGATTAACAGTCAAAAAAGATCTAAATAATGTCATTTGTGAGGATTTAAAGGTCCTGTTTATCTTAGCCGTCACTAGATGGCATAAGCTGCCCCAAAGTTCAAGGCGGGATAGTGATAAAATCAGTATCTAAATTAAGTAAGGATTAAATCCCAAATTTTCCCCAATTCAATCAAAAGCCCTGGCATCATGAGTATACTGCTAAATAAATTGTAAAGAGAATTGAAACCCACCATATTTCAAAAACACCACCTCATTTGACTTAGCAGTAGCGTCACTAGCGTACCCAGGAAGCTCACTCGAGGCCCAGACGTCGTGTATAATGGACGTTCGTTCAGGTGAGCTGTCCACATTTCTCCTTCCCCCCCCCTTTTTTTCTTTGTTTAATCCTTACTTGGCATGGACTATATGAAGTAATATTGTTGAAAGTTTAACGTAGACTCGAGGCCCAGACGTCGTGTATAATGGACGTTCGTTCAGTCCCCAGACACTGGCAACGTCAGTGTGAGCACGAGGCCTCCCCGTAGTATTGCCCCCAAGACTTGAACATACACACTTACACTACCCATGAATTATTTTATAAACCAAATGTAATTGTAATAGTATTATTGATCTATCAAGTGAATTTTTTTTTGTAAATACGAAATAGAAATTTAAAAGTAATGTAATCTGGTAATGGAAGGGCGAAATTCAAAACCATTAATCGTTTTCTTTCTTAAATTAAGGTTAGGAAATTAGAAGCGTGGAAGGGAACTTAGTGATTGTGAGCAATGATGTAATTTTGAAATGAACCTCGAGGCTAAACAAGCCCGAGTGATTATGTATTCTTGGTGATTATACAATGTTTGAATTGTACCGCGAGGCTAAACAAGCCCGAGTGATTACGAATTCTTGGTGATTAAACAATTTTTTAAAAATTGTACCTCGAGGCTACACAAATCCGAGTGATTATGCATTTTTGGTGATTATGTAGTAATGATGATTATGAACTATAAATAATCCTGAACTGATAGTGGATTATAGAGAATTACGTGATGAGAGTATATTATATGGACGAAAATGAACACGAGTAATAATTCTTATTGGTTTGAGGCTCTGCCAGCCCGAAAAGACAACCCATGCTCGTAAAAGGGTCCCTGTCTTGAGGCTGTTGTTGAGCCCAAGAGTAACTGACAAAAAGAAAGTATGGTACAATGACCTCATAAATCGTTTGTATGTATCAAATTGTTTTTGCCTGGTGACAATGTTGTAGGAATGATCACCCAAGCCAAGGTATTAATGTATAATCTTCTTTCATATGACAAAGGGTCATGTAATTAAAAATGTTTTGTGGAAACCAGCATAAAGTTATTAAAGTAGAGTAAAGTATCTATCATTTTTCTTTCTTGGTGTACCTAATCAAGGGAATTAAGTTCTCAGGCCTAATTCACTCCCCTTCCAATTCAAGATTCCTTCGCTGAGGGAACGACGACCACCTGTGGTACTGACTAAATCTAGGCTCGGCCAAAAACTACAAACGCTAACAAAATTTCTTAAATAATTATCATCTACTATACTAAGTCGAGTACCACCTGTAATATCCATGGGTAAGTTAACCAGTACCAACAACCGGTAAGATTAGAAATATCCGTCATTATCCCGGATGAACAATAGCGGTGGGGATAGTAAATTCATGGCGTTACAGTGTCAGGAGTGTGGGATTATTATTTCAGGGCTGCAGTGAGGCTAATCTTCGACATGGAGCAAGAAGGTGTCCAGTCAAGAGGCCAAGCTAGGCAGGAAGAGGCATCGCTGGATGGAATTATGAAACTATTACAAGCACTACAAGCACATATACATGCACGGAGTGAACAACTAGAGGCACAAAATAAAGAACTCAGAAACGAACTTGAAAAACAATTTCAGGCCCGAATCGAAGAACAGAAAGAGTTCAGGAACGAAATCAAAGGACTACTTCAGGCAAATAGGGAACAACTAGAAGTACAACGTGAGGAACAAAAAGAACGATATGAGCAACTTCAAGAGGCATCAGAGGAGCAACACAGGGAATTACAACCGAGGGTGCAAGGAGAACTAGATGCATTCATGGGGAAAATGAAGGAAGAAAAAAAAACAGGTTAAGGAGGAACTAGATGCCAAGCTAGAGCAGCAGAAGCATGAGGTAAGCAATAATATGACAGAGTGTATACAGCATGTAGACGAAAAGTTGAAGACAGTTAGTGAGGAAATAGTGACGGAGTGCATACAGCATGTGGAAAACCAGCTGAAGATTAGCAAGAGAATAGTGACAGTGCACAGCATGTGGACAATTGAAGATTAGTGAGGACATAGTGACGGAGTGCAGAGGGCATGTACATAACCAGTTGAAGCATGTAGTTGACCATGTGAAGATAATCAGTGAGAAAATTGAGGCTGTAGAGAAATATTGTACTGCTGAGCCTCAGGTTAGTGTAAAGGGAGCATATGAAAGGAATAGACAGCATATGGTAAATCTTGATGGATCTCGGGGATTAGAAGATGGCATTGCAGGGTTGAATAATCAGAATGTTGAAGGTTTAAGTCCTGGACTTAAGAATGATGCCTCAGTTTTTAGGCCCCAAACCAGTGAAGTGCATGGCTATAATGGGGATCCAGTTAAGAAGAAACCTCAAGAATTTGATGGTAGAGTATCTTGGGAAGCTTACCGGGCACAGTTTGAGTTATTTGCGGATCAGAATGGTTGGAATGATAGGCAGAGGGCAGTGCAGCTTGCTACTAGACTTAAGGGTGCCGCAATGGAGATTCTAGGTCAGATGTCAGTGATGGAAAGGAACAGTCTGTTATCAGTCCCTTGTAAAACTGCTGGAGCGCAGATGTGGAACCATGTACCAGACTGAGGTTTATAGAGCAAGATTTCGGAGCCGTGTACGGTCTCGAGGAGAATCCCTACAGCAGCTTGATCATGACCTGGAGAATATGGCATATAAGGTTTCCGTTCAGTTGGAGTGAAGTGCAGTCGGTTCAGTTTGATCGTGGTGCAGTATCAGTGCAGTGCTGTTAGTGAGGTTTGTGAGGAGTTGCCGGCAAGCATTAAGTGTAATTACTGTCAGTGAAGATTATTTTTGGTACAAGTGAATACAGTGGCAAACAATGACGGGTTATTGAAGTTTGTATACCATTGGAACTTGAGAAAACAGTGAAGCATTGAGTGTAATAACTGTGAAGTGTTGCTAAGCATTAAGTGCAATAGCAGTCAGTAAAGTGTGTATAGCTCCAGTGTTTGTGAGAACAGTGTAGTTGGAAGGGATTAAGTGGAATTATTTGGAAAATAAAGACACTGAACTTTAAGCAGCCAGTGTTTATTTTCGCCTCGGTTGATCTTGTGTACGTACACCTAAGGCTGACCATAGGAAGAACAACTCAGTGGGCAACGACCTTCCTTACTGTACTACTGCTGTTGGAGCCTGTGGCAGTGTGGGGACTGGGATGTAACATTACAGTTTTTCAAAACAAGGATGTTGTCTTCGATTCGCCAACCTTTTGTGGATCCTGACTGTAATTCACTCAGTTCTCCATTCATTGACAGGTGTTTCACAATTTTGTTTTTTAAAAGGCTCATAAATAATTTGTAGCCAGTATTTGTTAAGGCTATAGGTCTAAAATCGGACACTTTTGGTTTAGATACTTTAGGTATAAATACTGTACTTGACTGTTTTCACTTTTCTGGAGGAGATCCACTATCCAATGTATTGTTTAGAACATTTGTTAGAGATTTTATACATGCTTTACTATCCTTTATCCATTTTAGCAATTCTCCTTTTATGCTGTCAGGCCCTGGCTGTTTATTATTTTTAAGTTTACTTAGCTGTTCCTTAACTTCTTTTTCTGTAAAAGTAACAGACTGCATATCGTAAGTTACATTGTCATCTTCTATGTATAGTTTTGTAGCATCGTAATGTTCAGTTAATGTCCTCCTAATGTCAACATATCCGATATTTCTATGGTCATATAATATTTTGCAATAGTCCTCTTCTGTCTGTTCTATTTCTCCTGCGAGCATTTCGAAGTGCTCTTCCAAATGCTTCGGGAATCTAGTGTACTTCATTGGCCTTGTTTCAAAACCTCTTAGATTCATATGTTTTTCCTTTGTGGTTTGTTCACTTTGTATCGTTTCCATGTGCTCACATCTTATATTATTGTTCCATACTAGGTGAATTAAATTTTCTTGCTTCTGATATATTGTTTTCCAGAGGTCGTGCACTTCTTTTGCCAGACTTTCCTCTTTTATCAGTTCCCCTTCTGTATACAGTTTTTGATTACACGTGTCTCTTTTGACTTGTCATTATAGTTTATTGATATTTTTCCACAAGTTTTTGTTATTATTTTTGGTATCTTTCATCTCTTTAGTCAACTTTATTTCATGTATTTCTTTACCCTCTTTTATTAGCAAGTGTACTTTCATTTTCTGATCCTGATAATGTTTCCTATATTTATCTTTTTCTCCTTCGGTTCTTGCATTTCGGCATTCTCTATTAAACTTTCATTTTAAATCTATACCTTTTCTCATGTCATCAGTAAACCAGATTGGCTCAGGTCATTCTCTTGATTTGTTTCTATATTTTCTCAATAATTTCCTTTTTAGATGCATCACTGCACTTGAAGTAATGAAGTCCTTAAATTCTTCCATTTTTATAGTTTTCATATCAGCACTTTTTATTAAATGTTCCATCCTCTTCAAATAAAATTCTTTTAGTTTTAAGTCATTTAATATACGGTATAATATTCCGCTTCACTGCAATGATTTACTTTTTCTTTTCGACCAAGTTGAAGCAAAAAAGGGCATTTAGGAGACAGTGATCAAATAGGTCAAAAATAGTCTTTTCCTCATCTATGTTCATACTAATAAAGTCTCTGTACATTTTGGGATTTTCTAGTATATAATCGAGTACACTTTTTTTCTCCCCTTTGTTCTCTTGTAATAGTACCCACACAATTGTCATCACTGTTTAGTAAAATTAAGTTCCATTTTTCTATCAGATTTAGCAACCATCTACCATTTTGATTAAGAGGTTGTTGGCCTAAAAATCCTAGATGTGCATTAAAGTCCCCAAGCACTAATACCTAATTTCCCTCTAACTCTTCCAGTCTTGTTGTTAGAGTGTCATATATGGCTTTGTTTCGCTCTTGATCTTTTACATCCGAATATATAAGTAAAAGTATGATAAGCTGTCTTTCAACAGTAACATGAGCTTCCATAATATTATGTTATTTAATGAGTATATGTGTATTTCAATTCCTATATCTTTTCTATACAGGATAATAAGGCCTCCACCCTGCTTCTCCTTTTCCTCTCTCATTACTTCCGGTTGTTAAACATTATCTGAGAAATAAATTTTTCTATACTTGTTATGTGTTTCAGTTATGCATATGATACTATTTTCATTGCAATGTAGAATATTTTCCAGTTCTATTGCCTTTGTTAATGTTAGGCCCTGTATGTTTAACAGACTAATTTGCCATTTTTTAGGCTTCCCCTTTACTATGTCTTTTTCGTTTTCAGTTTTTTCATTTGTTTTATTACCTATTATTTTTTTTATTTAAATTTTTGTTTCCACTGTTTCTCTCTGCAGGCTTTTTATTTCCATCCATATGTGTTCCAGTCTCCAAACTAATTTTTCTAGTACTACTTGCCTGCCTTCTCAAAAATTTTCTTCTATTATACAGGCATGTATTATAGAGCAACATGCGGACGTAGGTGTAGACTGTGGTTAAATAGTTTCCTTCAAACGTCACTCGTCGTTAATATATATATATATATATATATATATATATATATATATATATATATATATATATATATATATATATATATAAAATCTTTGTTTTTGGTAATTTTGACCCCTTTAACTTGGAAATTATTTCATATTAAAACTGGCATGTTTTCAATTGCCGCACATCTAAGCTTCCAGCACGAGTGAGAAGAGACTGAAGGGAAGACACACCTGAACCCTGACGCTGCCCAGAGCCAACTGACGGCTGCGGGACCCTGTGACGTCATGCGTGGGCTGCTCCAAAATTTGAACCAAGAGTGAGACAACTGTACATTCACCTATTTTACTGCTTCTCTTCACTCTTCAGACACCTTTATGCCTCCTTCCTTACCAAATCTTTGCCTTCTGTATCCCTACACCTACTTCACCCCCGTCCCTACACTACCTCTTTCCCTCCTTCTATCACCACTAACTACCCCCTTCCTCCAAACCTTACCTGTTTTTCAGTCCCTTCTTCCACCTTCCCCGACCCCCTGATCCCTTTCCCAACCACTTTTAGCAACCATATATGCCACCTTCCTAACCCGTTACACTTCCTCCCTAACCTAAAACATTTTTCCACCCTACGTACACTTTCCTTTCTCCTTAGTTTTCCTCTCCATCCCCTGCTTTCCCCTTTCTACCTCCCCTTGCCTCTCATCTCTCCCAATCTTTATACACCCTCCCCAACCCTGCCAATCCCCTGTCACCTTCCAACTTCCTCCTCCCTTCTTTTTCTATTCATTTTCCCAAAGCCCCTCCTCAACTTCTCTCACCTTACTCATACCTTTCCCCCCCATAAAAAAAAATCCTTTCTGCCTACCTCCCCAATTCTCTGTACCTCCACAACCCCCTCCTATACCTCCCCTTCTCCAACCGCCCTGTCAATTCCCCCATCTCCCCCCAACTTCCCTTCTCCCTCCTCTTCCCCTCCTTCCTTCCAAACCCTTTCCTCATCTCCTCCCACCTTCCTCATACCCCCCTTCCTAACTTCCGCGCCTACCTCCTCCCCAACCCTATCCTACCACACCACACCTCACCCACCCCTCCCTGCCAATCATAGCCGGCCATCACAAAAGTAAACACGGAGAGGCTGCAGACGTGATGAGGGAGAGGGAGTGGCCAAATGTGATAAACAGGGGAGAAGGAGGACGGAGAGAGGGAAAGGAGATAGGGAGAAAAAATGAAGAAACGACAGGAGGCAAGTTTAGGATAATGAGAATAACAGAGGATATGGATGAAGAATGGAAGGAAGAAAGGGAAGAAGGAAGGAAGTAAAGACAGAGGGGGAAGGACATGGGGATAGGGAGGAAGCTAGGAAGGAAGAAATAGAGGAAAGAAGGAAGGATGGACAGACGGACGGAAGGACAGAGGGTTGGAAGTAAACACTGGGATACTCGTACTGCTCACTGGATGAGGAGAGAGTGGGTAAATGTGATAAACAGGAGAGGAGGAGGAGGATAGTAGCAGGCAAGAGAGGAAGAGACAGAAAAAGTGAAGACATTTGAGGAGCGGAATGATGAAGAGGGGCGGGAGAGGAAGGGGAAGGGATAAAGGAGTAAAGAGGAAGGAACGGAGGAGAGGGAGGGATCGCAGGGGGGAAGGAGGCAGGAAGAACGTAAACAAGGGGATATTCCAGACGTGATGATGAAGGAAGAAAGGGGCGGCGTGATGTAAAAGGGAGGAGGAAGAAAGAAAAAATAAGGATAAATAGATAGAAGGAGAAAGAAATAAAAAATGTGTTATAAAGGGGGAGTGGAGGAGGATAGAAGAAATGGGAAGGATGATAGGGAAAGGGGAGAAGGGAGTTAGGGGAGGAGGTGAAGAAAACCGAGGAAGAAAGGAGAAGAGAAAGGGAAGGAAGTTGAAAACTGTCATAAAACTTAAGTTGTGACGGAAAACAGGAAGAAAAAAAGATCGGAGAAGGAAGTATGGGTTAATATATGTGGTAAACAGGAGGAGGAGGAGGAGGAGGAGGTGAAAAGAAACGATGGAAGGAAAGAGGATGGAAGGAAGAAAAGACTTATGGATAGAGGGCAAGAAGAATAAGAAAAAAATGTAAGGAATAAGGGAAGTGAAGGAGTATGGAAGGGTCGAAGCAAAAGGGCAGAAAGACACAAAAGGAGAGGGATGATGGTGATGTGTGATAAGGAAGAGGGTAGCTGGAAATGTGATATACAGCTGAGCAGGAGGAGTAGGAATGAAAGGGGATGGCAGGAGGTAAGAGAGGAAGTAGGTAACTAATGGCAAAGAGATGAGGGACATAACAACGAAGGAAGTGAAGAAGGCAGAAAAGAGGTATGACATAGACGCAGAATGGATGAGGAATGAATGAATGAAGGAGGGAAGGAAGGACAAAGAAACAAGGCAGAAAGGAGGGAAATAAGAAAAAAAACGATGAAAGGAAGGAAGGAAGAAACGAAGAAAGGAAGGAAGAAAGAAACGAAGAAAGGAAGGATGGAGGAAGAATGGAAGAGGAGAATATGCTAATGTAGAGGAACAGGGAAGAAAAATAAATGTAGAGAAAGTTGCTTAAAAGGAAAAGCAGTGAAAATAGAAGATAGGAGGAAGGAAATAAGAAAAGAGGGAGCGAAAGTTAAAGGAGAGAAACGTCCGGGGAGAAGTTTGATGGGAGAAGAGGAGGAGGAGCGGAAGGAGGAGGAGGAGGAGGAACGGAAATGAGGAGCAAAATGAAGGAAGGAAGGAAGGATGAAAGGAAGAAAGGAGAGAGGGTGAACAAAGATGAAGTTGGGAAGAGCAAGATGTAATAAATTTAAATAAGGAAGAAAAGGAAAGGAAGAGGAGACGGGAAACGAAGGTAGGAAAGGTGAAAACTAAAAAGAATGGGAAGAGAGACATCGAGTGAAATGAAGGGCAGATAGAAACTGTCGAGAAGAGGATTCTAAGACAAGAGAGATGGGACAAAGTGTTGAAAGAAGGAGAAGGGATTACTAAACGAGAAAAAGGGAAGAAAAGAAGAAATTGTAAAGAAAGAACGATGATAAAAAAAAAAGAGGAGGGAAGAAAAGAGACAAAAATGCTGATGTAGGGAAAGAGGGAAGGTGAAAAAATATAGGAAGGAGCGACGTGTAACGAGAACGAAGTACAGGAGGAACAAGAGAGAGAGAGAGAGAGAGAGAGAGAGAGAGAGAGAGAGAGAGAGAATCAGTGAAAAACGTTATAATAGAGAGGCAGAGGATTGGCAATAAGATGCAGTAAGAAGAGAGAACAAAGTGTCAAACACAGTGATAAAAGAAGCAGTGGGACTTGAAAACATGTTCAAACGAGGGAAGAGGAACAGGAGAGGAAAAGAGGGTGAGATGCTGAAGGAAGAAAGGAGAGAAAAGATGAAGTACAGAGTGAAGAGAGAAGAAGGAAGGTGTAAACTTACAGAAGAAAAAAGTGAAACGAAAGTTACGTTAAAAGGCGGGAGGAGGAAAAAAGGTGAAAAAAGAAAAGAGGAAGGCAAGAGAGTTTAAAATGACGAAGAAGGGAAGAAAAAAATCGTAAAGGAAGGCGAGTGATAAAGAGAGGAGAGGAAGATGAACGAAATTTAGATGAGGAAGGGAGGAAGAAAAGGAAGGAGGTATGAAGGAAAGAAGAAAAATGAAAAGGAAAGGCGAAGAATCGAAATGAGATGCACTACGAAAGAGGGAAGGAAGGAAGGGAGCAGAGTGGACAACTAATCACGGAGGAGGAAAGAAAGCATGTTAAAAAGAGAGGAAGGATATAGAATGAGAAGGAATGGAGATTACTTACTGAAGAAAGAAAGGAAAGATGGAAAGGGAGAGGGTGAATAATGAGGGAGAAGGGAAATGAGAGAGAAACAAAGAGTGAAATATGGCCAAAGAAGACAGCGATAGAGCAGGGAGGAGGGGTAAAAAATGACGGAAGGAAGGAAAGAAAGAGGTGAAAAATGTCGAAGGGAGAGAGAGAGAGAGGAGAGAGGGTGAAAAATTACGTGAAGGGAGGGGAGAGAATCAGAGATGGAGAAAGTTGACGAAGTAGGAAGAGCGAAACAGAAGCAGAGATGGCGATAAATAATGGAGATGGGAAGAGAGACGGAAGCAGAGATGGTGAAAAATGATGCAGAGAAGAGTTAGAAGTACACAGGGTGAAAAATAGTGGAGAAGGGAAGAAAGAGAAAGAAAAGATAGAAAAAATTGGTAGAGAGAGAGAGAGACAGACAGACAGACAGACAGACAGACAGACAGACAGACAGAAAGGGATGGTAAAAAATTATAAAGAGAGAGATAGAAACAGAAATAGTGAAAACTGACGGAGGAGGAAAGAGATGCAGAAGAGGTGAAAAAAGGACGGAGAGGGGATGAGAGAGATAGAGAGTGTAAAATGACAGAGAAGGGATGAGGGAGAGAGAGAAACAAGGGATGTAAAGTGACAGAGAGGAGATGAGAGAGAGAAACAGGGAATGTAAAATGAGAGAGAAGAGATGAGAGAGAGAGAGAGAGAAACAGAGAGGGTTAAAAATGATGTAGAGAGGAAGGGGGAAACATACGTGAAATGAGAGCACGGTAAAAGGGAGGGAAAGGGAGAAGGCAAGACGGATGAGACGGTCAGGGAAGGATAATGCCGGACGTGAAAGGAGAGGGAGGTAATTTTTTTCTTGATATCTCTAGGCATTTAATTATTTATACCTTAACTCCGATGACGTACTTTGCTTTTTCTTACAACCACCGAATGGCATCATTGCACCCACACTCGTGAGGCCTGAAAGGTTATGATATGTGCGACGTGTGTGTGTGTGTGTGTGTGTGTGTGTGTGTGTGTGTGTGTGTGTGTGTGTGTGTGTGTGTGTGTAAGGTTAGCATGCCCTGTAAATCTGATGGACCATATCTCCACCCTGGAACCCAGAAGGAGGACAGGGTTACCCACGCAGGAGGGACAATCAGTGAAGGGTCAGACTAAGTGTTCCGAGTTCGATTGCCTTGTGGATTGCCCCTGGTTGGGTCAAGGCTACTGGAGTTAACCCTGAACGAAAAATCCGTGAATGGAGGACCCCGGAAGGTGAGGCGCGACAGACAGAGCTCCCGGTAGACTCCAGCAACCCTGCTCGGTAGATGGTCCTCGAGAATCCTCATGCCACTATTACAGGCTGGGAAAGGCCAAGTCAAGTGGTGGTAATATCTGCGAATCCTCATCATCAAACCATATCCATTCATTGAGCAAGCCTACTGCTCTGCTTGCATCTCATCGCATCCTCTTACTGAGGATTGCAGCAGCCATCTTCTGTAGTAGAAGGACAGCCTTATGTGTGTGTGTGTGTGTGTGTGTGTGTGTGTGTGTGTGTGTGTGTGTGTTATTTACCGTTTGATTACGTCAGCTACCTTTCCGTTCTCTGTTGTTTAACCCACCCTGTCCCGTCGACATATGGGTACGTTGCAACATTTTGCATTTGCCAGTCCCGACGACGTACTGGTACGTCGTGCAATTGCAAGGTCCCTAATTTGCACAATTTTCAATTTTCGGGTGTGATTTTTGTAT
This sequence comes from Coenobita brevimanus, assembly GCF_032717465.1. Classification (NCBI taxonomy): domain Eukaryota; kingdom Metazoa; phylum Arthropoda; class Malacostraca; order Decapoda; family Coenobitidae; genus Coenobita; species Coenobita brevimanus. The sequence goes on along the minus strand of NC_137021.1, from coordinate 41,545,861 downwards.
GTATACATGGGACACCTTCCTTTATTCATCTACAAGATGCCAAGCAGGGACAATGCCTTACACCACATAACCTCCCCCCCTACACGTCATTGTCTCGGCAATTCACCTGTTACCAGTGTCCTGGCCAATAAAGACATTCAGGGCCAGAGTGATTCCCCAATTGATGACAATGTGGAGGACAATGTTTACATAGCATTAGAGGAAGAAACAGTCAGAAATGAAGATCAGGTAATGTGGCAAAAGAAGGTCAGGTATGATGATGAGTTAGTGAGTGAAACAATGCTTATAATGCCTAAATTACTGTTTGAAAATCAATATACTCTCGTACTACATATAAATTCGTACCAAGTAAATAAATACATACCGTTTATGAGTGGTGCGAAATAGTTACCCTCCCATAGAACTCATTTTCTTTGGTGCCAGCCTGTTAGAAAACCCAGTCAGGTAAGGAGGTACTGCTACCTTGATTGAGTATTTTAAACCTCAGGTGAGTGACTTCTCTATGAAATTTCGATGTTTCTCACCAAAAGCGGAGGTTTTAGCCAAAAAAATTTTTTTCGAAAATACCTCGGGATTAGGGGGTGTCGGAGGTGCGAAATAGCTCGGGACATGACGGGTTAATTCCAGGGATAGGATGGTTCTGACCCTCCTTGTGCATGGTGTTATCACGTAACATTGTACATTATCTAAAGAAAGTTTCTCCCAGGATGGGTGCAACTGTTTCAGTTATGTACGAAATTCTGCCTAATATCTTGGGGGGTTTGGTATGTATTACTGAGTATGCTTCGTTCACTGTGCCTTCGTGTTTTTTACTACTGTGGACAGACACTTTTGTGGGTAGTGTACCCAGGTAGTAATCCCGACCTGCCTTTATCATTTCAGTTCAGGAGGCTGGACTGCTCTGGATCAGTCTGTTCCGGTCAAAATGCATCGCTAGATCCAGACCAGAGTGCTCTCAATGTGTCACAAAAATTCATTATAAAATGCTTTATTTTGGCTAACACTGAATCTAAATTACAGCTGACCAAGATTACGGCACTTAGAGAATGCATACCTCCACCAACACTTATCCCAGGCAGGTCGGCTCACTACCATTACTTAATAATCACTTCCTTGGGCCATGACCCACATATCCTCAAAACTCCACTGAGATCCAGTAATAACTTTTGAAGAAATCTTGTTGAAAGAAAAATCCTAAACTGGAACTCGTCCTTAATCACGACCAAAATTTAATCATATATTCCTTTGTCCGTGACCCACATGTGCTGAAGAGTTCATTGAATACATCGATAACTTCCTGAGATAACTTGGAGACAAATAAAAAAGCAGATAAACAGGCGGCAGAGGTAATAAATAACAGAATACTCAAACTCTATGTCGCAGACAATCCCCATCACTTTTTATCTCTTAGGCACAATCATAATTGTATTGTTTTTACGGTGACTAAGCCCAGATGTTCGCCCTTTTGCTGCGTATTTTACTTAATTCCGTGGCAGAAAAAGACAATACTGCGACATTACATCCTTTCCACAGAATTTCACGACTTGCATCCAGTTCAAATGTTAATCTATTGTCACAACTCGGCATTCAAGGTGGAAGATGGTAATTTTAGGCAAAGTTTAAGGATAAATAGTAGTGTTGTGTTTACATTTTACCCTCCAGCATATCTCTGGGGGCCGTGTAGGAACTCAGTGGCGGGTCTTGAGGCTGTTTAGAGATACGCCAGTTTGTTTATCTCTTCACGTTCTCTCTCTCTCTCTCTCTCTCTCTCTCTGTTCGTGAGTGTGTGTGTGTGTGTGTGTGTGTGTGTGTGTGTGTGTGTGTGTGTGTGTGTGTGTGTGTGTGTGTGTGTGTGTGTGTGTGTGTGTGTGTGTGTGTGTGTGTGTGTGTGTGTGTGTGTGTGTGTGTGTGTGTGTGTGTGTGTGTGTGTGTGTGTGTGTGTGTGTGTGTGTGTGTGTGTGTGTGTGTGTGTGTGTGTGTGTGTGTCTGTGTCTGTCAACAGTTGTGTGTCTCTGTGCACTTCCACTTCCTCCTCAACTTTGCATACAGACTTTATTACTTTTCTTCCAATCCTTCTTTCAAACATAAAGCACTGTTTATTTCTTATCCATTATTTCAGGGACGTCCAACCGGGGCGCAGCCATTCCTTGGCGGTGCCGAGAGCCTCATTAGGGGGAGTACAAAATGGTATAGTGAAAAATATTTGTTATGTTATTTCGTTAGTAAGGCCTGCCCAGCATCAAATCACCTATATTTTCTATTAAATTATTTCACATTCTGTTCCTGTTATGTCTGCTCTAAATGAGTCTACATCGCTTTGTCTACTACTGATTTGTTTATTTCTTTTATTAAACAATTGAAATTTTTATTGAACTTAAAGTATATGTCGAGAATCTATGGAATACAGTTTGAATCGTGGACAGTACCGTACATAATCAGTGAGGGCCATGTTTAAACTAAGGACACTCAGTCAGTCTGGATGAGCTTTTTTTTTTTCTGTTGTGACAAAGTATGTAACATGTATTGGCCGCTCTCGTGTGAAGAATATATTATTGTGAAGTTTTTAATATATATGTTCTCTTATTTCCGGAGCACTTTGTTTGATTTTGTAAATATACTGTAATATATGAATTCAGTATCTTTTGTTGATATTTCAGTCTCTTTTCTATATGAGATTGGGACCCTAGGCTGGGATATATTTAGTCTGAAAGTGGTTGAGATGACTTGGAGGGAAAGGGTTTCATTCAACTCAAGAAAATTGCCTAGCGAAAGGGGGAAGTAAATATCTTAATGCGTATAACTTCCAAAGAGCTAGCTGCTTAGAAGGAGACTGTAAGTGGAATAAGATGTAGGTATGTTAATGATGTTAGCCCTTCAGCAGTGACTTTTGATCTCCATGCTACACTCCAACATCTCTAAACTATTTTTAATGGCCCAGGACACTCGCGTCATAAAGTGTACTAATGACTGTGTAGTTTAACTATTAGCGTAGGCTACTAATTGCAAGTTTGCGCTTCATTTTAAATGACAGCATATAGTTATATTCTACCCAAGAAAACTCGCCGCAGCTTAAGAAGACCCGGGAAATGAAAAAAAAGAAAACAAAAATGTAAGAGGATACAATACAAAAAAGGATGACCTAAAAAAAAGTACCAATTATTCACAAAACAGTCATAGAACAATGCGTTACTGTGTTCCCTAAAAGAACAGTATCGCGCGAAAATGAGAAGTAAAACTAAGAGATCTAAGTCGTTAAAAGAGAGGGCTAGAGAACCGTCCATCACAGAAAAAAGCTCACACGGAATGGATGGGAACTAATAAATACTAGGATATGGAGCTGTATATGATAATGTGTGTGTGTACTGAGAGAAAATAAAGGGCCTGAAGGAAGAAGGAAAGGTTAGAGGAGAAAGATAGGTAAACAGATTAACACTAAGAGAGAGAGAGAGAGAGAGAGAGAGAGAGAGAGAGAGAGAGAGAGAGACAGCGTGTGTGTGTGTGTGTGTGTGTGTGTGTGTGTGTGTGTGTGTGTGTGTGTGTGTGTGTGTGTGTGTGTGTGTGTGTGTGTTCATTAGGCGACTACAGATACTGGTGAATGTTATGAGTGTGGGGTAACGAGTGGGAGGACCATAAGCAGTTTTGGAAGGAAGCTAAGAGGCTGGAGAAGGAGCCATGTGTGTACTTAAGGAGGGAAGTGAAGGGACTGGTTGGAGAGAGAGAGAGAGAGAGAGAGAGAGAGAGCTGGAGGGAAGTTTGGGAGGCAGTACAGTCGTGAGTGGATGGGCAACATTAAGTTTATATTGAAGGGGTGGGGAGAAAGTCAAAGTGGGAGAGGGAGAAGAACTTACATGTTTATATGGTTGTGCAGATATAATGACGGTTTATAAAGAGAGAGAGAGAGAGAGAGAGAGAGAGAGAGAGAGAGAGAGAGAGAGAGAGAGAGAGAGAGAGATGCTACACTAACTCTGCGACAACTATGTGGATTCTGATCGTGATGACGAGTGTTAAAATTAAATGGCAGAAGCTTACTGTAAAAGTCTTAATTGCAGTTATAGAATAAATGAAAATAATGATAACATTCCTTAATGAAAAAAAAAGAAAAACAATCCAGCTGTAGAATTTTTTTTCTATGTACAGTCGCCCCAAGACGTGATGGTAGATTTTCAAGTTGCTTCGGTCGTTGTGCACTGATATACGTTAAATGAAAACTTAGTGAATATACGGTAAAACTTCTGTGGCTCCATTAAGACTAGCCATATTAAATAAAATATATATTATATCACGCTAAGAAGTACGTAAAATGAATAACATGAGGTAGTGATACATTAGTAGTTAACATTTAGATATAAGTCTCCCGATCTGAACGTATGTGTAACGTATTACTCCGTGCACGGAGCGCAGCGTAACCCCCTTTCCTGACGTATTTGCTTCCCAGAATTTCAAATACAGAATGCTCAAGTTTCGAAGACCAGTTAAGGAAAACTCTTGTGACTCTAATACACTACCTTATTTTCAATTGCTGTGGTGATGATACAACAACAACAAGGATGCCGCAACAATGAAGTTTTATCTTACTAATGATACACTACCTGCGGTAGCAGCGAGACCATTCTGCCTATTATTCCTTGTCTTCCCCTCGCTTATAGCGACTTTATTCGTAACTGATGCAAAATTATTTTAAGCTGTAAGAAGATATGACAGTTTTTATTCTTTTCTCATACTCTTCGCAATGAAGAGGATGAAAGCATGAGCTTATACTCTTGCAATGCAAAAGCACATACTTTTTGCTCTATCTAATAGTCTCTAGGATCTTTTATAATAAACTCCTGTGTCCTGCTTAACTGATAATGCTGATCTGAAAGTTCTGAACTCAGTGGCTTGTTTATGAACATTTGCATTTCATTTCTCTTGCCAATTGTTTAGACACTGAGGATACGAGGCTATGACACAAGTTTGTCATTATCCAAGGAGCTCCGAGTCTCTGCAAATTTTCGAGGTTTTCCTTATTTTTCATTCTTGATAATCCTCTGGGTTATATTAAAACTTCAAGAGAATTTTCTTAATGAAAAACTAGCAGTGTAATAACTGCATGTCTTTGAGTAAAAGTTTGTTTCCTTCCATGCATGTTGACCGAACCATTCAAAATAGCCTACTAACTTACGCCGCATTCCCGCTTTCAGTCGTCGTCCATGAAGACAACAAACACAGAAACAAATGACTTTAAATTATTCTTTAGTATTGTAATGGGAACTATTTTATAAATAATAATGACTGATTTTAATTGATTATTAAAGTGCATTTCTTTTTAGTCTTATGCTAATAAAAAATTATTGTCTGTTAACATTAGATATGAACTCCGCAATTTATTCCTGATTGTCCCTGAGCGATAGTTCTGAAATTTCAATCATAGCCGTTTAGGATTTCCTATTATCGTGACTAACGAACTGATTCCTACAATTTTGATATATACAGGTACTTTTGCATTTACTTATTGTTTTCTGTAACAATTTTACATAATAGGTTTCTTCTTGTAAAGATTTGAGGAAGAGTATGTACATTACCGGTGACCGAAAACTTCTGGATACTCTGCCGTCACTTCTTAGGCCGCCTGTACAGTTGAGGTAGATAATTACACATGGAAACTGTTAGAATCCATGGGAATTTTTTGCTTATCTAACCAGTAATGGCTAACCGAGACTACAGAGTTGTAACATCGCCTTCATAGGTTCACAGCTTCATATGCTCGTACTGCGGAGCACAGTGTTGCTGCCTACAAAGATACAGGCATGAACCCTATTACCTGGCGCATCGGGTCGGAAGTAAGTGTAAGCCAAGAGTCACTTCTGTACGGCGAGTCATAGTGCAATTAACGGGCGGCTACGGAAAAAAAAATCTGATGCAAAGTGAAAGATGCCAAGTCTACTTCACCCTTACTGGATGGAGAGTCGTTGCCTAGCCAATCCACAAATTGGAACCGTTTAACAACAGAACTGTGATAGCTGTTACCATTTCTGTGTGAGAACTGAGAAGTATCACCGTTTTCCATAACAGAAATGAAAATATACACATTCAAGTTTTTTATTTAGCATAATAAAAAAATCCTTGAACAAAATAATCATTCGTTACAAGACAAGTATGGTACCTCAAAATTGTCGAAGTCTGTCAAGGATGTTTGATCTAACATTTTTCTAAGGAGTATGTTTTCTTGAACATTGTCAGCTGACCAATACAGTGAGCTGCCACCCAGAAATGACCAATGTCTGTAACTCTTCCCTGAGCAGGAAGGACCAAATAGTATGGCTCAGGATCGTACTTGTACAAATTCTGACTATCAGGAGGGTATGAGGAGGAATATCGAGGCATTTCTGCGGTGGCTATTGTGGCTGAACTTTGAGGTTTGGTGTAGAGCAGTGCATTTTCTCTAACGCCGTTCTATAATGATGCAGTTTTACAGAATTTCCTCCCATCTTTGGGGATTGAAAACGCTGCTCCTATTTACAGGACTTTTACCAGAGCATGTCGAACTATACAGCCCGATGCCTTTCCCGACATCAGCCAAATGGGTTGCGAGTCAGACCCAATGCTCAACCCTCCAGTCAATGAAGTGCGCTCTAACCCACCCAACCATAGCGGCTATATACCATCCTTCACCCTCTGATGCATATTTTGAAATTCCTTTCAAGTTATAATATCTTTTCCTCCCTCCTTCCTTCCACCTCCACAGCCTTGCTCCCTCCTCGTTCCTACTCCATCATAGCTTAACGCCTCTGCATCATCCCAGGGAGTCTAAAATCCAAATACTTGCTGTCCTGGGAAATATCCAATCGTCAACAAACAAAGGTCAAAAGTTATTAAAAAACACTATATTTTGTCCACACACACACACACACACACACACACACACACACACACACATTCACACAGATGGAAACACACACACACACACACACACACACACACACACATATTCACACAGATGGAAACACACACACACACACACACACACACACACACACACACACACACATAACAGAGAGAGAGAGAGAGAGAATCAGTGAAAAACGTTATAATAGAGAGAGAGAGAGAGAGAGAGAGAGAGAGAGAGAGAGAGAGGAAATCAATGAAAAACGTTATATTAGAGAGGCAGAGGATTGGCAATAAGATGCAGAAAGAAGAGAGAACAAAGGGTAAAACAGTGATAAAAGAAGCAGTGGGACTTCCCACCGCGTGCCAGCTGTTTTTAACCCTATGGGTCACCCCAGTGCCGGCCATTTTTCGACTTCTTTTTTTTTTGGCTAAAATGATAGATTTTGATGTGGAAACAACGAATTTCACCATTAAAATGCTCACCGAGGCTCGGAAATGGGTTTTATTGAGTCCTGCATACTCGTATACAGGTATAGCCGCTCTCTCACGCTCACCACGTAGGTGAGAGAAAGCCGTTTTCTATGTAAGGTATACTCAGGTATTTATGCTGGGAAGGTATAGCAATGTTCAATACACTTTTCTGATTACTTATTACTTCAACATCTATCACAATTTGCGTGTCTTTCTCTCTGTGAGTGCATTATCTTACACTTACTTGAAGATAGGTACAACCTGACTTCATTACGTACAGTCCTGGCACTTACAAGTAGGTATTTACAATTTGACTTCACTATATAGTCCTTACAGTTACAAGAAAATATTTACGACTTACACTTACATGAAAATACTTACAAAATGCCTTCACTATGTGCAGCACTGGGTAAGGCACACAGGCAGAGTGAGCGTGAGTGGGGGAGCGAGTGAGTGTATGGCCTTGACAGCATGGGGGATGGTAGAGGAACAGTTACCATACATACCTGCCAATTTTTACCTGTGAATCTTGAAAAATGCAGTCACAGTGAATTTCTTAATTTTAAACCTTTTTAAAATGGCGCTGGCACTTGCCGTGGAATTATGTCAGACCGTTTTAAAATGGCACTGGCACGGGGTGGGTTAAAATGAGGGAAGAGGAACAGGAACGAAAAAGAGGGTGAGATGCTGAAGGAAGGAAGGAAAGAAATGATGTAGAATAGGGTGGAAGAGAGAGGAAGGAAGGTGAAAACTTACAGATGGAAAAACTGAGGCAAGAGTTACTTTAAAAAGGGGGAGGAGGAAAAAAGGTGAAAAAAGGAAAAAGGAAGGAAAGAAGGTTTAAAATGACGAAGAAGAGAAGAAAAAATCGTAAAGAGAGACGGATGATAAAGAAGGGAGAGGAAGATGAATGAAAATTAGGTGAGGAAGGGAGGAAGGAAAGGAAGGAGGGATGAATGAAAGAAGAAAAATGAAAAGGAAAGGTAAAGAATCAAAATGAGATGCACAAGGAAAGAGGGAAGGAAGGAAGGGAGCAGAGTGGACAACGAGTCACGGAGGAGGAAAGAAAGCATGTTAAAAAGAGAGGAAAGATATAGAATGAGAAGGAATGGAGATTACTTACTGAAGAAAGAAAGGAAGAATGGAAATGGAGAGGGTGAATGATGAAGAAGGGAAAAGAGAGTGAGGAACAAAGAGTGAACTATGGCGAAGGGAAGAGAGCGACAGAAGCAGAGGGGGTAAAAAATTACGGAAAGAAGGAAAGAAAAAGGTGAAAAAATGACGAAAGGAGAGAAAGGTAGGAGAGAAGGTGAAAAATAACGGTGAATGGAAGAAAGAGAATCAGAGATGTACAAAAATGATGAAGAAAATAAGAGAGAAATAGAAGCAGAGATGGTGAAAAAAAAATGGAGACGGAAGACAGAAGCACAGATGGTGAAAAATGATGGAGAAGAGAAGAGATAGAGACTGAGATGATGAAAATTGGTGGAGAGAGAGAGAGAGAGAGAGAGAGAGAGAGAGAGAGAGAGAGAGAGAGAGAGTAAACAATGATGACGAAGAGATGGAAAGAGAGATGGTGAAAAGTGACTGAGGAGGAAAGAGAAGTAGAAAAGGTGAAAAAAGGACGGAGAGAGAGAGAGAGAGAGAGAGAGAGAGAGAGAGAGAGAGAGAGAGAGAGAGAGAGAGAATTATGACGTAGATGGGAAGGGGGAGATAGATGTGAAATGAGAGCACGGTAAAAGGGAGGGAAAGGGAGAGGGCAATACGGATGAGTTGGTCAGGGAAGGTTAAGAATGCCTGACGTGAAAGGAGAGGGAGGTAAATTTTCTCTTGATATCTCTAGGTATTTAATTATTTATACCTTAACTCCGATGACGTACTTTTGTTTTTCATACAACCACCGAATGGCATCATTGCACCCACGCTCGTGAGAGTGAGACCTGAAAGTTTATGATATGTTCCACATGAGTGTGTGTGTGTGTGTGTGTGTGTGTGTGTGCGTGTGTGTGTGTGTGTGTCTTGGTGGTAGGCTTGTGTGCCCTGTTAATCTGGTGGACCATACCAGTGTGAAGTGATTCCCCCCGAACCCAGCAGGAGGACAAGGTTACCCATGCAGAAGTGGACATCGGGGAAGGGTCAGACTAAGTGTTCCGAGGTCGATTGCCTTGTGGAGTGCCCTTGGTTGGGTCAAGGCTACTGGAGTAAACCACGATCGAAGAATCCATGAGTGGAGTCCCTCGGAAGAAGGAGCTCGACAGACAGAGCTCCTGGCAGACTCTTGCAACCCTGCTCAGTAGATGGTCGTCGTGAATCTTCATGCCACTATCACAGGCTGGGAAGGGCCAAGTCACGTGGTTATAATGACTGAGTACTCTCATCATCAAACCAAATGCATTCATTGCACAAGCCCACTGCTATACTCGCATCCCATCCCTGCATCTTAGTATGCATTGCAGCAATCGTCTTCTGTAGTAGAAGGACAGCTTTTAGTAAGTGTGCGTGCATGCGTGTTATTTACCGTTTGATTAAGTCAACTACCTTTCCGCTCTCTGTTGTTTAATCCGAGGGAGAGGATGGTTCTGTTCCTCCTTGTGCATGGTGTTATCGCTTAACCTTGTACACTACCTAAACAAAGTTACTCCCAGGATGGAGGCGACTGTTTCGCTATGTGGGAAACGCCGCCAAATATCTCGGGGGGTTTGGTATGCATTACTGAGTATGCTTCGTTCTCTGTGCCTTCGTGTTTTATAGCACTGTGAACATACTTTGCAGGCAGTGTACCCAGGTAGTAATCCCAACCTGCCTTTATCATTTCAGTTCAGAAGGCAGGACCGCTCTGGATCAGTCTGTTGCTGTCGAAATGCATCGCTAGATCCGGACCTGAGTGCTCTAAATGCATCACAAAAATGCTTTACAAAATGCTCTTTTTTGGTAAATACAGAATTTAAATCACAGCCGACCAGGAATATAGCACTTAGAGAATGCATACCTCCGTCAATTGCTATACCAGACAAGTCGGATCATTGCCAAAACTTAATAAACTCATCCATAGCCCATGACCCACATATCTAATAATTCCACTGAGATCCAGTAACAACTTCTTAAGAGATCTTGTGGAAAAAAGGTCCTGAACTGGAACTCATCATTATATCATCTCTTCCTTTCCTCGTGACCCACATGTGCAAAAGATTTCACTGAAGTACATCAATAACTTTCTAAGATATCTTCGAGACAATTTAAAAAGCAGATAAACAGGCGGCAGAGGTAGTAAAAAACAGAATACACAAACTATATCGCAGACAATCACCATCACTTTTTAGCTCTTTGGCACAATCATAACTGAACTGTTTTTACTGTGACTAGGCCCAGATGTTTGCCCTTTTGCTGCACATTTCAATTAGTTCCTTGGCAGAAAAAGACAATACTGCGGCATTACATCCTTTCCACAGCACTTCTTCACGACTTGCATCCAGTTCAAATGCTAATCTACTGTCACAACTCAGCATTCAAGGTGGAAGATGTCAATTTTAGACAAAGTTTAAGGATAAATAGTATTGTGTTGTGTTTACATTTTACCCTCCAGCACATCTCTGGGGGCAGTCTAGGAACTCAGTGGAGGATCTTGAGGCTGTTTGGAGACGCCAGTTTGTTTATCTCTTCCCGTTCTCTCTCTCTCTCTCTCTCTCTCTCTCTCTCTCTCTCTCTCTCTCTTCTGTGTGTGTGTGTGTGTGTGTGTGTGTGTGTGTGTGTGTGTGTGTGTGTGTGTATATGTTTTGTTTGTTTGTGTGTGTGTGTGTCTGTGTCTGTCAGCAGTTCTTGTGTGTCTCTGTGCACTGATGCTTCCTCCTCAACTTTGCTTACAAATTTGATGATTTTTTCTCCAATCCTTCTTTTAAACATAAAGCACTATTTATTTCTTATCCATTATTTCAGGGATGTCCAACCGGGTGCGCATGAATTCCTCGACAGTGCCAAGAGCCTCATTAGGGGAAGTATAAAATGGTCTGGTGAACACAAATATTTATTATGTTATTTCGTTAACCAGGCTTGCCCAGCATCAAATGACCTATATTTTTCTATCAGATTATTCCACATTGTGTTCCTGTTATGTCTGCTCTAAACGAGTCTACATCACTTTGTTTACTAATGATTGTTATTTATTCCTTTTAGTAAACAACTGTAATATTTAATGTACTTAAAATATATGTCGACAATTTATGGAATACAGTATGAATCGTGGACAGTACATAATCACTGAAGGTCATGGTTAAACCATGAAGACTCAGTGTGGGTGAGCTTAGTTTTTTTTTTTTTTTTCTGCTGTGACAAAGTAGTTAGCAAGTACTGGCTGCTCTGAAATGAAGAATGTATTATTGTGAAGTTGTTAATATACATGTTCTCTTATTTCCACAGTATTTCGTTTGATTCTGTACATATACCGTAATATATGAATTCAGTGTCGTTTGGATGTTATTTCTATCTCTGTTTTCTATATGAGATGGGGGACCATAGGCTGGGATATATTTAGTCTGAAGGTCGTTAAGATGACTTGGAGGGAAAGGGTTTCATTCAGCTCAAGAAAATTCCTTTTCGAAAGGGGGAAGTAAATATCTTAATGTGTAATTACCTTCCAAAGAGCTAGCTGCTAAGAAGGAGACTGTAGGCCGAGTAAGATGTAGGTATGTTAATGATGTTAGCCCTTCAGCAGTGACTTTCGATCTCCATGCTACACTCCAACATCTCTAAACTATTTTTAATGGCCCAGGACACTCACGTCATAAAGTGTACCAATGACTGTAGTTTAACCATTAGAGTAGGCTACTAATTGCAAGTTTTGCTCTTCATTTTAAACGACAACATAAGGTTATATTCTACCCAGGAAAACTCGTCGCAGCAGAAGAAGACCCGGGAAATGAAAAAAGAAAAAGAAATTGTAAGAGACCACAATATAAACAAGTATGTCCTAAAAAATGTACCGATTACTCATAAAACAGTCATAGAACATTTCGTTATTGTGTTCACTATAATAATAGTATCGTAGGAAGGTGAGAAGTAAAATTAAGAGAGGTACGTCGTTAAAAGGGAGGGTTAGAGAACCCTCCGTCGCATAGAAAAGCCTACATGGAATGAATGGAAACTAATAAATACTAGGATTACGAGAGGTATATGAGGATATGTGTGTGCTGAGAGAATAGAAAGGGCCGGTAGGAAGGAGGAAAGGTTAGAGCAGAAAGATAGGTAAGCAGATAGATACTGAGAGAGAGAGAGAGAGAGAGAGAGAGAGAGAGAGAGAGAGAGAGAGAGAGAGAGTGTTAATTAGGCGACTGTAGATACTGGTGAGTATGGTGAGTGTGGGGTAACGAGTGGGAGGACTATAAGCAGTTTTAGAAGGAAGCCGAGAGGCAGAAGCGGAAGGCATGTGTGTACTTAAGGAGGGAAGTGAAGGGACTGGTTGGGGAGACGAGAGAGAGAGAGAGAGAGAGAGAGAGAGAGAGAGAGAGAGAGAGAGAGAGAGAGAGAGAGAGAGAGACCTGGGGAGAAGGTTGGGAGGCAGTGGAGTAGTGAGTGGAAGGGCAACATTAAGTTTGAATTGATGGGGAGGGGAGAAAGTAAAAGAGGGAGAGGGAGAAGAACTTAAAAGTATCTGTGGTAGTATAGAAATAATGAAGGTTTTTAAAGATGCAGAGAGAGAGAGAGAGAGAGAGAGAGAGACGCTGCACTAACTCTGCAACAACTTACTATGTGGATTCTGATCATGATGAATGTTCAAATGATAATGCTGAAGCTTACTGTAAAAGTATTAATTGCAGTTACAGAGTAGATGAAAATAATGATAATGTTCCTTGATAAGAAAAAAAAAAAAAGATACTACTCAATCCAGCCTTAGTATTTATGTTCTATGTACAGTTGAGATGGATAAATTCACCTTCTGGAAACTGTTAGAATCCATGGGAATATTGCAAACCTAATCAGTAATAGCTAACCAAGACTGTACAGTTGTAACACCGCTTTCATTGGTTAACAGCCTCTTCTACTCGTATTGTAAAGAACAGTGTTGTTGTCTACAAAGGCACAGGCATGAACCCTATTATCTGGCGCATTGGGTCGGAGGTAAGTGTAAGCCAGGAGTCACTTCTGTACGGCGAGTCACAGTGCTATTAATGGCTAGGTACGGAAAAAAAAATCTGATGCAACGTGAAAGTTGCCAAGTCTACTTCACCATTACTGGACGGAGAGTCGTTGCCTAGCCATCAACCAATCCACAAATTGGAACCGTTTAACAACAGAACAGTGCTAGCTATTACCATTTATGTTTGAGGTCTGAGAACTATCACTGTTTTCCATAACATATAAGAAAACATACACATTCATGTTTTTTATTTAACATAATCACGTAGAAAATCCTTGAACAAATCATTCGTTAGAAGACTAGTACTTCAAAATCGTCAAGGTCTGTATTATTCAATGGGGGATGATGAAGACATGTTTGACCCACCATTTTTCTAAGGAGTATGTTCCCTTGAACATCGTCGGATGACCAATACAGTGAGCTGCCATCCAGAAATGACCCATGTCTGTAACTCTTCCCTGAGCAGGAAGGGCAAAATATTATGGCTCAGATCGTACCAGTACAAACTCTGACTATTAGGAGGGTACGGGGAGGATAACAGAGGCATTTCTGCCGTGGCTATTCTCACTGAACTTTGAGATTTGGTGTAGAGCAGCGTAGTTCCTTTAACGTCATTCTATGATGATACAGTTTTACAACACCGGCTCCCGTTTTTGTGGAATGAAAACGCTGCTCCTAGTTACAGGACTTTACAAGAGCATGTCGCACTATACATCCCGATGCCTTTCCCAACCTCAACCAAATGGCTTGTGGGTCGGACCCAACGCTCAGCCCTTCAGTCAATGAGGTGTGCTGTAGCCCACCCGACCATAGGGGCTATATACCATCCCTCACCCTCTGATGCATATTCTGAAATTCCTCTCAAGTTATAATTTCTTTTCCTTTCTCGCTCCTTCCTCCTCCACAGCCTTGCTCCCTCCTCGTTCCTACTCCGTCATGGCTTAACGCCTCTGCATCATCCCAGGGAGTCTAAAATCCAATTACTTGCTGTTCTGGGAAATATCCAATCGTCAACCAACAAAGGTCAAAAGTTATTAAAAAACACTATATTTTGTTCACACACACACACACACACACACACATTTACACACACACATTTACACACACACACACAAACACACACACACACACACACACACACACACACACACATTTACACACACACAGACACACACACACACACACACACACACACACACACACACACACTATGTATGTATGAAGGAATAGTAGCGGCAACTTGCACAAGATTAACATTGCAATGTAACTGCTTTATACTTGTTGAAAAAACATGATCAGAAAGTATTGGTTATACTGTTTTTACTCTGACTTGGCACAGATTCTTGGTCTCTTGATGTTTGTTTCACGTTCCTCAGTGGCAGAAAATAAAAATTATAAGGCTCTGCATTCCTTCCCTAACACTTTCTTCATACCTGGGATCATGATCTAGTGTTAGTCAATTGTTTCAGCTCAGTATTCAAGATGGAGAGATGGCAATTTTAGTCCAAGTTAGAGCAAAAAGGATATGATTCCCACTGACTGCCTTACAGAAGGGCATAGGTTTGAAAGGCATTTAGAGCGTAGGGTGAGATGTGCAAGTACAAATACTTTTGGTCGAGTCAGATAACACCATTTCGTGGTCAGGAAGGCTGATAGAAGGTTAGTGAGGGATGTTAAAGTTACAGGAGACGAGGAGTGTGTGCAGCAACACAAGTTATTGATATGTGACATGGTGCTTAGGGAGAAGGTGGTGAAGAAAGAGGACCTATGTACCTAGGAGGAAAATATGGAAACTGAAAAACCTAGCACTAAGGGATGCATTCTATAGCGAGATGAGTAAAGCTGTGAATGAACAGGGAGACGTTGACGGAAGTGCTAATGAAGAGTACAGATCCCGCAAGAACAACCTCTCTACAGTTACTGATTCAGTGTGTGGTTGGAAAAGGGGTCCCCCAAGACATAAAATAACTTGGTGGTGGGATAAGGGTGTAGAAGCTGCAGTTACAGAGAAGAGAAGGCTTTTCCGGGAATGGAACAAGGGTGGTAATACAGAGGAATACTAGGCTACCAAGCATAGGGCTAGAAAAGAGGTTTACAGGGCAAAGTATGAGTTTCACAGACTTTTACTTGATAACCTAAATAGTGTGGAAAGGAAGAATATGATACTTGAGATGGCAAATCAGATGAAGAGGGAGAATAGGGATATCACAGGGAGGCGGAGAAATTATTTAGGAAGTGGCGAGATGGTATGGGGTAGAAGGGCTTAAGAGTATATGCAGATCAAATAAAAGTGATGGTATCTAGGGCTTGTGGCGATGCTGTCAAAGAATGGGGATTTTGCCACAAAGGTGTGGGAAGTAATTCCATCTTGTGCAGTGTTTGTGATAAGTGGGTACATAAGAGATATAGTGGTATTAAAGGTAGACTGCGGGATAATGTTGATTTCATGACTGTATGCGGTGTGTCGGGGAGAGCATGTGGAGTTTGTCAGGTGTGAAAGGACTGAGTTTGCTGGTGAGTCCCTTGAGTGTGTGGAAGAGTTTTTTTTGTTTGCGAGCTACGTGATGGGGGTGGGGCTATAGTGAGGAGTGGTTGAAAGAAGTTCAGGGAGGTGTTGCCTCTCCTGATACTGAGAGGGCTCTCCCTCCGTGCTAAGGGATCTTTGTATGCTGCATGTATTAGGAGCGTAATGCTATATGGTAGTGAGACCTGGGCAGTAAAGGAAGAGGATATTAGCATGCTCAAACGTACAGAAATGACAATGATTAGGTGGGTGTGCAATGCACCCCAGACAGAGAGGCCTAGGGGGTTAGGTTTACGATGGAAGAGTTGAGAAGTAGGTTGGGACTGGAGTCCATTGGATTTGTCATGAGGTGAGGTAGATTGAGGTGGTCTGCCGTGTGGAGAAGATGGGGGATGATACTTGGGCGCACAAAAGTGAGAAGTGTTAACGTTAGGGATAGCGTTGCGAGAGGTAGACCGAGAAAGACTTGGGATGAATGAATTGAGCGTGGCCTCAGGGATAAAGGGCTGAATAAGGAGGCTGCTAGAGATCAAGCAGCATGAAGGACCACCAGTAGGTGACCAAGGCCGACGCATGTAAACATGCTAGAGCCTTCAAAAAGGAAACGAACCGAACCGAGTGTTTTTTGGCTGTGAATGAGAGTGTTTGATGCAAAATTGGCAAATCAAACATTCTAAGCGTTGTGTGACGAAGGAAATATCTGAATGCTATTGCCTAAGCCTGTAAATTTCATAAACTGGTACTTCGTCTGTAAAGACCATACGACCAAACTACATAAACAATTCATAAAATACCTACTCCTTGACTGTTTCACCAGAAGTGATAGGCGCCGGAGTTAGCTTTTCATTCCAGACACTTAAGGCGAGAGTAATCCGCTGCTCATCCACGAGAGGTATTCAGTAATAAACTCAGCCACTTCACTTAACCTGAACCTTTATGGATCACTGTCGGTTAGAATACTTTAACCGGATAGACTGCCAGGCGTTCATTTGCCTTTTGCACATAAGCATCCAACGCATTGAAGTGTTTACAAGGTTACAAGTAATTTTGGCTTGTCTCATTGTAATTCTTTTGCACACCCTCAAGGGACAGGATGAAGTGAAGCCCTACCTACAACATATTATATCGGCTGTGTATAGGCTGTACACATAAGGCCTATTGACTGAGAAACTGTATGGAAGTGAGCTGGGTGGAGGAGAAAAGAGAGAGAATATGAGAAATAGGTGGAGAAAGTAGGTGCCATAGTATGGAAGGGCTTGTGGTATGTCGTGGGAAGACTGATCGTTACTGAGTGATGACAGAAACGCTTGGCGGTCTTTGCTGAGGTAACCCTTCACAGAATTTGGCATTAGTCAAGACAGACAGAGGAAATTATTCATCATCATCATCATCATCATCATCATCACCCTCCTCTTCTTCCTAAAGACAGATGAGTTGAGGTTTGGTATTGGTAACCAGAGAAAGGAAGGAACGCAATGGGAGAACTAATCAACATCATGTCCAGTGAAATGGGACACACATCCATCCATTCAACATTCAGGCTCCAGAAACCCTTGCTCCATCTGAAAGGATCACCTATGTACACATAACCTCGTAATTAATTATCAAAGTCAACTGGACAACCGTCAAGGTAAAACGGGGATGCCAAACTCGTGTTATACATTCATCCATACAAGACACCCAATCATCTCGATCGCATGTCACGTCCCTAGCCTCGTCAGTTTCCATACCTCTCCTTCTCACGCGCCAACAATGAATCATATTTATTCATCTACTTGACCTATCATGTCTCTTCCCACCTTCGAACCCAGTCATATATATAGATATATATGACACACACACACACACACACACACATAGAGAGAGAGAGAGAGAGAGAGAGAGAGAGAGAGAGAGAGAGAGAGAGAGAGAGAGAGAGATACATGTATACATATATACATATACACGTGTGTGTATATATAAATAAATAAATATTTCTGTATATATATCTATCTATCTATTGCCAGACGCCATAATCCTGTACGGGGTGGCCATCTGACTCTGAGTTATTTGTTTTACAGGGAGGGGCACTAACCCTCCACCAACCCACTTGACACGTAGGGAGCACGTATGGTTTGGTTATATGGTTACCACCCAGCGTTGTAAATGGTTTCTTGGCTTACAGGAAACCATTTGGCTTGTCACTCAATGTAAAGGCCATAGTGCTCATTCTGATTCTAGCTTTCACGGCTCTTCGATAACTTTTACTTTTTTCTTCTTAATGTTTCCTGACTGAACACTACAAAAATTTTACTGACAACCTCCTGCCAATATTGTATCCTGCCTAGAATACTTCTTATTCCTCCTCGAACGCCAAAACAATTCCTCCTTACTCTCTTTTTGTGTGCTTTCTTAGCACATAAAAATCTTATCACGCAGCGCCTTCCATCGCCACAGCCGGCAGGGGAGTATCGACGAAGTTTTGATTCCCGTGGCACACTAGTTTGCCATAGTTTCAGCCCACCTTCTATCCCAGCCCCTGGAGGGAAGTTGCAGGTGGGGTTTCATATAAAAGAAAGTCATAGGTTGAAAGTTTGATTTTCTAGACTGGAGAAGTAACACCGTAGTCGTGATTTTTTACCACTGTAGTCTCGTTTAATTACTACTTGAACACTGGAAAATAGGCCGTCGTTCAATATTAAGTATTGCCTATGACGTTAACAGGCTGATGTAAGGGCACAGGGTGAGAAGAACTATGGATCATAAGAGAACATCCTCATATACTGTATACTCAAGGATTTTAATTAATATCTATAAATCGGGAATGCTAAGAGAGAGAGAGAGAGAGAGAGAGAGAGAGAGAGAGAGACGCAGCTAAGCCTAGTTCATACAGTATTCTGAGTGTGTGCCAGTAACGTATGAGTTTATGGTCGTGTGTGGATTAGTCCTTTATTGCTCCTTATACCGGCACCTCGAGGTGATAGTGATGATGAAGATAAGGATGATGATGATGATGAGGAGGAGGAGGAGGATTGTGATTTATATTAAAGATAAAATGTTGATGCTCATGAAGATACTGATGGCAATCATGGTGATGGAGCTGGAGGTGACAGTGATAATGTGATGGTGACGGAGGAGTGTGATGATGATGGTGATGGTGAATGGAAATAAAGCTACATTACGAAGGCATCAGCCCATTTCTCACGTTAGTCCACCTGATAACCCATTTCGCGTTACAACCTACCGCAGCTCTCATAGCTTTAAGTATGACAACCTACACACACAAGACAGAAACAGTTCCAGCCTTCATCTCAAGCAGCCAGAATTCACCTTTCTGGTCCCTTGATGCTAGGGTTAGAATAAGTCAAAACTCTGAGGATCTAGATATGCCATTTCAGCGTCTAGTATCAGAAAACAGTAGCCCACAGTAACACCAGGGACGATAATTGCTCAAACCTCAACCCCTGTAACCAAAATTTTGGCCTTATGAAAGGTTGATACTGAGGTTCAAATAAGCAGGGTTAAAGAGCAGTGGTTCTCAACCAGGGGATGTCACCCAAGAGAGCAACGGCGAGATTTACAGGGCCCCAGCATCCTAACGTAGACGGTGAACGTTTCATAAAAATGCGGGATACGTGAATTTAGCATTCATTTGATTATCATTTATGACTTGCCAGAGCAATGAAAATACGTACATTCTTACATACTCCTGTGCTAGGATTCGCTTTCAACTGATTTGCTCAGAAATTATGAATCCTGGTCCTGTCTGTCTGTTAAGTTTTGTACAGAGCCATCGTCCCCTCAGTGTCCGTATGTCATCGCTCTGAAGGTCCTACAGCTTGAGAACCACTTATCAAACCAAAATTGGGACTGAGGAGAAAACTGAAGGGGCTATGAAAATTTTCAAACCGTAGAGGAAGAGTGGAGTGAAAAAGATCCAGTGTCACTATTCTAATGAACAGCGGTAAGCATTTGTAGAGACCTCATCTACCTTCTTAAGTTAACCTTTCTGTAATTTTCACACTTAGGCTAAAAATAAGCAATGTATTACGGAATAGGGGGTACGAAAATTTAGAGCAAACTATATGGGGACTACAAAACTTTCTTCATTAACACTTCAGCAAAGCTAAAGTAAGTAAACTTTTGGAGAATGATGTTAGATAGCTTTTTTTTTTTTTTTTTTTTAGCCTAGATTCTTAATATCCAAAAATAAGCCTTACGGACAATTCAAGAACTTTACAATATTTCAGCTTTATTAGATGGGGTAAAGCTGGCACACAGTACGAATGTAAAATCACTATTAAGCACAAGAGTAAAAGAAACGAAGTATGTAGACGGAGTAAGGATAATCAAGATAAGATTTGAAGATCACCCCTTCAGGCAATCAACAAGGTTAAAATAGGCGAGGTTTAGCAGATGGAGTGAAGCCATTACGGCACAAAGAATTCAACATCATTCATATGGAGGTCTGATAAGGAAGTAAAAACAAGCGAGATTTTGGAGGATGCCATTACAGCTCAAAGTATAGGACTATAGGAAAATAAAGCTCGAAGCGGGGACCGAATGCCAGATTTCACAGATGGAGTTAAGTTATTAAAACAAAGTATCCATACTCACCCATTCAAACACACGACATAGAGGTAAAAATTGCCTGGGACTGGGTTAATGTGCTGTGCCTTCGGAGAGTCACCGCCTACATTCTCAAAATTACCCCGAGGCCACTTGCCACACACAGGTTAATTCACTGTAGTTTTTGAGGGTGTTTTTAAGCAAGACAAATCCAACTCTACTATCAGATGACAAAGATAATAAAATGCAAATGTTTAACAAGATGGGGATAGGCTTTAACAGAAACTCATTCATTCACAATATCCAGTATAGATTTTATTGACATCTGACACAGAGGTCGTAATTAGTAAGCCTAAACGGGATTACGGTGCTTCAAAGTAAAATGTCTAGGACTTATCCACTATAAAATCAACCTTCCGAACATTCCACAAAGAGGTTAAAGTAAATCAGATTCTGTGTGAGGCCATTTCAGAGCAACGCGTAAGGCTGGAAATAAGAGCAGCAACGATTGTGAAAGCATTACTGGTGAGTATTTATTG
Source organism: Coenobita brevimanus (assembly GCF_032717465.1). Classification (NCBI taxonomy): domain Eukaryota; kingdom Metazoa; phylum Arthropoda; class Malacostraca; order Decapoda; family Coenobitidae; genus Coenobita; species Coenobita brevimanus. Next base: position 41,524,782 of record NC_137021.1, on the reverse strand, counting down.
TTGTGATACACACTGCCAGGCACCTCTCGGGAGTCTGCGGAGCATAACGGTGACGGTTATTACGATCTCATGTTACTGTGGTGTGATCAGAGAAAAGTGGGGGGAGATGATGGTGCAAGGGAGGATCTATTTTTTTTTTTTTTTTTTTTAGTGCTTCTCGGTTGTCAAGCAAGCTAGTAAGAAATCAAGCATGAGTGGGAGCGCGCACACACACACACACACACACACACACACACACACACACAAGCCCAAAACAGTATCGGCCCTCTAACCGCACGTATCATTCTGAAACATGGACGAAGTATTGTGAAATATGTGGCATTTCGTGATATGTGAAAACATTATCTTTGGTAATTAGTTGAACTTGAAATTGAAAAAAAAAAAAAAATACTGTGTGGTATATATTTTGAGGCACCAGATTTATAGATACATATGTGACTGCAAAACTCGCTCATTTTCACAACCGTCGTATCCTAAGGGGCAGAGACTTTTTTTGGGCTGGTGTATGTACACACACACACACACACACACACACACACACACACACACACACCTAGGTGTGATTATCAATAACAGACTATCTCCGGCTGACCACATCAATGAGAAGGTACGGAACATGTATACTCTGCATGCAAATATGAGAATAGCATTCACATACATAAATGGAGACATGCTAAGAAGGATAATAACATCATTCATCAGACCAACCCTGGAGTATGCATCAGTAGTCTGGACTCATCTAAAAAAACACATAGACAAGATTGAAAAAGTTCAAAGGGCCGCTACAAGATGGATACCAAGTTTAAGGGATCTAAGCTACGAAGAAAGACTAAATAAACTGAATCTACCAACACTACAGGAGAGAAGGAAAAGAGGTGACATGATAACGTTATATAAATGCATATCAGGGAAGGAGAAAATAGGCATAAATGATTACTTAACATATGGGGAAGCATCAGCAAGAGGACACTGCAAAAAACTGCATAAGAAGAGAGGTGATAAAGACGTAAGGAAATTCAGTTTCCCAAACACAGCAATTGATCAGTGGAATGCACTACCGAATGAAATAGTGTGTGATAAAACAATTCACAAATTTAAGGATATGTACGATAAATATGGTTTAAGACACTGGACAGTACGAGCTTGACTCATTCCTGTAAAGATACAATTAGGTAAGAACAATTAGGTAAGAACACACACACACACACACACACACACACACACATGCTCGCTCGCACGCAACCACGCAAGCACACACTACTGAACCGCCATTATCTATTAGCCTGTGTTTACATCTGCTTTGTCTTACACCTTCCTTTTGTCAGTGGGGGTGGGGGGGTAACGAAATATTTGATCATGGTAAAACTTTTTAAGCCGAATCGAATCACCTTGTAGCAACATAATTATTATAAAAATGCGTATTCGTAGTGACGTAGTTAAAACATAACGTTTTTGCCTATACCTTCTTCTTAACTTGATCAATGACCAAATAAAGCTAGAGTGAACTTTAGCATGAACAATAGGACAAAAAAAGGTTATACATACTACATTGTTATCAAGGAAATCGCCAAAATCCCTTGTGACCAGGCCGTACCTAGAGATTTGGGGCCCCGGGGGACTAGGTTCTTTGCGGGGCCGCCCTCCTGGAGGGGGGCCCTGCAAAAGAACCTAGCCCCCCACGTTCTCAAACCTTATCTAATATCTCAGCCGGGATTGTCGGGGTGATAAATGTATATTTTTTTAAATATTAATAAATTTTTTTATAAATTTTAAGGCTTTTGGGGGCCACCCCTCAATTGGGGGCCCGGGGGACAGTTTCAAACAGTCCCCCCTGCTCCCCCCTCAGGTACACCACTGCTTGTGACAAAGGCATTTGATATCGAATAAGACTATAACTTTGGCAGAAATTGTGTCGCCTTTACTGTTTCTCTCTACACAGACTTTGATGATCGTATTATTCAAACCTGAGTATGGATAGATACTGAATAATACAAATTTAACGATCATTTATAAAACACCTGCAGATATGAGTCTTTATTCCACATCAGGAAGTGTAGTCAGCAATGATAAAGAGATGTGGAATGCGTTGTATGCTTGTCTTGTGTTTCAGAAATCACTGTCATTGCTTTCCCTTTCATGATTTGAGTCATAAGCAATGGCCCACAGAAATCCGTAGCAATCGTCACTGAAGATTTCACGCAACTACATACCCGGGTTGTCAACGTCAGTTGTTGCTGATTAACCCGCTGCGTCCCGGAGACGTGAATTCACGTCCTCACATGATGTGCACTCATATCCCGGAGACGTAAATTAACGCGGCAACATTGCAAGGACATTGCAAGGTCCCTAATTTGCACAATTTTCAATTTTTGCGAGTGATTTTTGGCACGTATACACGGGACACCTTCCTCTACAAGATGCCAGGCAGGGACAATGCCTTACCCAGCATGACCTCCTCCCCCCCCCTGCATGACCTTTTCTCAGCAATTCATCTGTTATCAGTGACCTGGCCAGTAAAGCCATGTCATGCCACGGTATGAAATTCAGGGTCAGAGTGATTCCCCAATCGATGACAATGCGGAGGACAAACATTACAGTCAGAAATGATGATCGGGTAATGTGGGAAAAAAAGGTCAGGAATGGTGATGATTTAGTGAGTGAAACAATGCTTATAATGCCTATATTACCGTTTGAAAACCAATATACTCTTGTACTACATATAAATTCGTACCAAATAAATAAATAAATACCGTTTATGAGTGGTGTAGAATAGTTATCCTCCCATTGAACTCATTTTCTTTGCAGCCAGTCTGATAGAAAACCCTGTGAGGTAAGGACGTACTCCTACCTGGATCGAGTATTTTAAACCTCAGGTGAGCGATTTCTCTATGAATTTTCGATGTTTCTCACCAAAAGCGGATGTTTGAGCCAAAAAAAAAAAGGTCCAAAAAAAGTCGGGACTGGGGCATACCACTGCCCAGAAAACGTCGGGATGGGGCGGGTTAATAAGACTGATTTTCATAGCATATGCAGACAGAGGCAGAAAAGGAGACATGACTTTTTTTATGGACAGTACAGTCAAAGACAAAACTTCCTTTACTGTTCCACTGCTACTACATCATGCACTGGGCATGTCCTTCGCTTTCTTCCATGACACATCATTTTAACCTGCCGTGTCCCGTTGACGTATAGATACGTCACCACATTTTGTCACAGTGATACCCAATGACGTATCCATAGGTTTTGCAATTGCGAGGTCCGTCATTTGCAAATTTTTCAAGTTTCACAGGTGATTTTTGGTAGGCATATGTGGGATATCTTCCCAGCACCAGGCAGTGATAATGCCTGGCCCCGCCTGGCCCCACCTGACCCCCTCTCCCCCCCGGCATGCCATTTTCTCGGCAACTCACCTGTTAACAGTGACCTGGCCAGTAAAGACATGTCGCACCACGGTCTCTCCAATGACGAAATTCAGGGCAAAAGTGATTCCCGAGGTGGAGGACAAAGGAAAAAAGAAGCCAGAGGAAGAAACAAGCAGAAGTGATGAGGCAGTAACATCGTAAGAGAAGGTGCCATATGTTGAAGTTTTTCATGAGTGAACAATGCTTATATCGCCTACATTATTGTGTGAAAAGCAATATATTCTTGTACTACATATAAATTCGTACCAAATAAATATTTACATAAAATGAGTGGTTTGAAATAGTTACCCCTCCCAAGACAACGGTTTCTCTGGAGCCTGGCATGAGAGAACACGGTACCAAGGTGGGGGTACTGTTACCTGTATTTGGTATTTCTAAACTCAACTGATCACTTTCTCTCTGAATTTTCGAAGTTTCTCATAAAAAGTAGAGGTTCTGGCCAAAAAAAAAAAAAAAAAATACTTTTCAAAAATCTGCCGGGATTGGAGGGGGGTCATTGGTGAAAAATTTGCTGGGATGGGCCAGGTTAAAGAGAACCAATGGAAGGAGAAATAGTTTCATCCTCTCTAGGTTTAGGAATATCAGGCAGCAGAGCTAAAGTGAGACATTGGGAAGGAGAAATATCATGAAAAAAGAAAACCAACTGTCAGGTCATGATCATATATTCACCCACGCTTCCCTGCCATCTGTGGTGATAAAAGAATTTGGATTAAAATAATTTATAGAAGAAAGATTGCAATACTACATAAGCAACAAAAAGCAAAAAAAAAAAAAAAAAAAATGTTAGAAGGAAGGATACCCTCTAATGTTTGGGAAATAGTGCTCGTGTTGATACTTCACAAAACCTTGGTGGAGTGACAAAAAAAGAGAACTGTAAAATGCAAATGCAAAGCAGAGTTGGGGAGTTAACTCGCACCAAGAAAGTCATGATAAGGACCACGAAGCCTAGGACGGGCAACAAAAAGACTTAGTTGATGAAGATAGCTGTGATTTTAACTTGCGAGTGTGAGGGACTGATAAAGCATGAATGCAGATTGTAAACATTAGGAGTGAGTGTAATCGAATAAAACTGCTGAGTGTGTGTGGTGTTTCGATTGTGCATGATTAACATATATGATGTTATACTCACTTAAAATTCATCTGGCTATAGCAGCAACCGAATTAAATATCTGTCGTAAGAACAAGAAAGTTGATAGAGTAGATACCGTATCGAGACTTTGGAAGAGCATTCTAAAAAATAATGTTATCAAAGGACAGCTCTAATAATCTGCATATGACTCTCATTTCTATAATCAACACATTAACACTCATGAGATAACACTAATTTTGTTTTTCTGGTACTGATGGACAACCGTGTTCAAATAAGGGTAAGTATGGGTGAGTGAGTTTTGGAACCATTAATCTTCATGGTGATAAGTTAATTAGTCGGTTGCAACTAATAAAATGAAAATGTCAGATGAGAGTAAGCTGAGCACTCAGTAAGAAATAATATTGTCAGCATTAAGACTATCGGTCAGGACAAGAGCGTTATGTTCTGACTTAAGTCAAAATATATCAATATATATATATATATATATATCAATATATATATATATATATATATATATTATATACATATATATATATATATATATATATATATATATATATATATATATATATATATATATATATATATATATATATATATATATATATATATATATATATATATATATATATATATATATATTGATATTGATATATATATATATATATATATATATATATATATATATATATATATATATATATTGATATATAAGTAATCCCTTTATTATCTGGATGCCCACTATCCGGACTCCCCACTACCCGGACATTTTGGGCCCAGGCCTTTGGAACCCCCAAATAGCCAAGAACGTAAAAAAACAAAAAAAATCCTACATTTCTTTCAACTGTACTTTGAAACTGGCGTACAGTGCCGAACAGCTGTGTTTACGCTCATCTTTTGCTTTCCACTCATCAGTTACCACGTAACTACCATCCTTCTAGACGCTCATTGCAATGGATGCTGCACATGCTCGTTTTTGTGAATAAACAG
>NC_137021.1:41479280-41511780 GCF_032717465.1 Coenobita brevimanus | reverse complement strand
TGCCTGTCAATAGCTGTCGCCCACATTCTCATAACTACCCTATGACCACTTGGCACACAGGTTAAAATTATTAGGGTTCTTTCAGGTGTTGTTAGCGCAAAATAAAATCAGTTATACAATCACGCGACAAGGAATCTTAAATACAAAATATTTTGCAAGGTGAGGATAAATCACAACAGAACCTCTATTATCACAGTATCAAAAATAGTTTTGATAGAAATTTGACACAGAGGTCGTAAGCAGTGTGCTTAAATTGGATTACGGTGTTAAAGAGTAACGTGTCTAACATTCATCCACAATAAAATCACCCTTCGTAACACTCCAGAAAGAGGTTAAACTAAGCCAGGTTCTGGATGAGACCATTTCAGAGAAACGTGAAAGTCTGGAATCAAAAGCATCAGCGATTATGAAAGCATTATTGGAGAGCGAGTGTTTACTGTTGTGATATGCAGGGCATAATGGTTAAAGTTGTTGCGCTTTTATGTTATGGTGGTGTGATCAGAGAAACGTGAGGGGAGAGGATGATGCTGGGGGGATCAATTTTTGTTTCTTTTATGTTAAGTGCCTCTGGGTAGTCAAGCACACGCGCGCGCGCGCAAGCACACACACACACACACACACACACACACACACACACACACACACACACACACACACACACACACACACACACACACACACACACACACACACACACACACACACACACACACACACACACACACACACACACACACACACACACACACACACACACACACACACACACACACACACACACACACACACACACACACACACACACACACACACACACACACACACACACACACACACACACACACACACACACACACACACACACACACACACACACACACACACACACACACACACACACACACACACACACACACACACACACACACACACACACACACACACACACACACACACACACACACACACACACACACACACACACACACACACACACACACACACACACACACACAGACGCGTAAACCGTACGTCCAGAAAATATAGTAATATTACAGTGGATACATGTACAATATTGCCAGGAACTGACTATGTTTGGCTGCAAGCATAAGCTAAGGCTTTACATATTCCTTGTTCAGCTTCGACACCCACCGCTGGCTAAAGGGAAGTCGTAAACAGGAATTCACCCAGAAAACCTGCTGTCCAGTGTTTATTCCCTCAGTCTTAATATCTATATTGTTTAGCAAATTCTTATCATCTCCATGGGACTTAATTCAGCTTTTTTTTTTTTTTTTTTTACATAAGAGAGCATATATATCCCTCATTAGCCAATTCATTATTAGGGTGTTTCCTTAAGTTAAATAATTTTTATCTGGTGTTAACAAGAATAATATAGAAATACACTGCATAATTCAGGGGGTTAAGGCGGTAGTTTTAAGCTTTGGTAGACTGCTTAAGGAGCAATAAATGATGGTCCGATTACTCGACTACACTTAGAAGTGCTTCGAACCACCAACAGCAGTTAATCGTTCAGCGAAAAGTACCCAGTACGACTTTCGGTCAGCGGTAAGGGTAGATGGTGACCAGAAACTGTTGCTCACGAGTGTGCACGTATATTTAGCTCTCGTATACCTGGCGTCTTGTGTCAGAGATAAAAATTAAGCACAGGGAGACAGGTTAGTGAGAAAGTTATCAAATATCAAACTTTGTTACTATATTGGCAACTCTTCAAGTCCATTGTTTATTTGTGTTTATTTACCTATTTCCTGCTTATACAGTTCTTAGTTCATTCTATAGCAAAAGTCTTGATCATTCTTCAGCACTGCCTCTTCTAATCATGAACTTCTCTTGCTGTCAGTACCATACACTTTTAATCATTGCAGCGAGAGTGTTAATTATTCCGCATCGCCGCTTCTTCTGATCGTGAACTTGATCAAGACATTCGTGACGACTGGGAGGGCTGGTATAAAGTTGTAATGAGTCTGGCTGTCTTGTTTGTTGGCTCTCACGTTCCGCCTCGTACCCAGTCGAATGATCTCTGAGAAATCAACGCACAAAGAGTCACACATTATCACCAAAACACTTGCATGTGCACACTCAAAACACGTTCGGATAAACACAGGAGCACAAACATGTTCGCACAATCACAAAAGTACAAATACACTGGCAGGTGCTCACTAGGAAAAACGCTTGCATAATCACACTGATCCTCGCTGCACAAACAGATTCCCACTCGTTGCACATATCCGTAAACACACAATCGCCACAAATCCACTCACACTAAAACTCAAACATACACACCATAACATAATCATACAAACACACTAGTACAAATACACTCGTACAAGCACACACAAACACTTATACAATCACACTAGCACAAACAAGAACGTATCCTTTGCATAAACACAACGCTAGAGTCGTCACAAGCACAGCCCCACACAACTGCTCACACAAACACGCTCGCACAAACAGCCCAACAAAGACATAAACAGAAGCACATCCATACAAGCTCGCTAGCAAGAGCCCGCTTGCACAAACCACGCATATTTGTCGCACAAACACGTTCCAAGTCGTTGTACAAACATTCGTAAACACACAAATACACAATCACAAACACAATAAACACAAACTCTCTCAAATAAATACATACATTTATACAGATACTTGTAAAAAAAGAAGCAGGAACATAGTCAGCTCAAACACACACTACAAAAACGCGCGCACACACAAACACTCGACAACACACAAACACTAGGCGCACAAACACACTTGACCAAGCACAAACACAACACACACACACACACACACACACACACACACACACACACACACACACACACACACACACACACACACACACACACACACACAAACATACACTCGCAAACACACACACACACACACACACACACACACACACACACACACACACGGAGGAAGGGGGGGAAGGAGGTGGCTGAACGGTAGACAGGTGGCCTGCATCCCAATTGGTCCTGGTTCGAATTCCGGCTAGGAAGGAAGGAAGGAATAATGAAGAACTAGCACCAAGCCATAATATAGCTATATGGCAGTAAGCTAGAAGTTAAGTAAATGTTTATATTAAATGTACGATATGAAGTACAGTAAGAAAAGTGATAATATTGGAAACAGAATCAGTGGATGAGTCACCTAGAAAATCATTAAATTGTGGGGGCCGACGTAGTGAGGAAAGGAGGGGGAATGCTGCGAGACGTTGTTGGAATGTAGACAGGCAATCAAGAAAAGACGACGGATAGTCATTAGGCAGCTATAGTGCGAGCAGACGGGCTGAGGGTCAACGATCATCAAACGACCATGAGTTTGGCGGGTATGATCCAAGCGAAGACAAGCGAGGATAGTCTCCCATTGTTGATTGGAGTGGGTTGATGTGTGCCACGGAAGAACACAGGGTTTAGCACTGTGAAGTTTGTTGTGACATGTTGGTTCTTCGAGGATTGCCAACGATCTCGAAAGAGACTGGTTAGAAAAGGAAAACAAAGGCAGGAATGGGGCGGAGGAAGGACCTAGAGGAGAAAGGAACAGAGCATGCCATGGGTTAGCTTGCTCATTATTTGTAGTCCCAGTATGGCTAGGAACGCAGCAGAAGCGAACAGATTTTTCTAACAAAATGGCGGAACAAATACTCCTGAATCTGGGTGATTAAAGAATGAGAAGGCGTGGTGTAATAGGAAACGAGCACACTGAGAGAATTGGAGAGGAAGCGAACTGACTTTTATAACAGAGAGGCGGAACAGCCACTCCTGAATTTGGATGATTAGAGGCTGAGAAGAAGGCGTGATGTGTATTGAAGTAAGCACGCTGAGAGAATTGGAGAAGATAACAAAGGTGGAAAAAGAGAACCCAAGAAGAGACTTCTAAGCAAAAAGAATGGCATACAGCTCTGCAGTGAAGATGCAGTTGAGGGAAGTGTACTTTGGAAGGAGGAGTCAGGGGACACAACAGCAAACCCAATTCCATGACAAAATTTACAGCCGTCAGTAGAGAAATGCGTGGCAGAGGAGTGACAGGACATGTGTTCGAGAAAAAGGGAGCGAAGGGTATCTGAGGGAAGAAAAGACTGACAATAAGGGAAGGAAGAAGAGCAGACCACAACTGGAAACAGCAGCCAAGGTGGGAAGGAAACTGGACATAATGGAAGAATAGGAGAATAAGCAAAATCAATAGACTGAAGAAGCGCGGGGGAATAGAAGGAGATGGGAGTCAGAGTGAAAAGAGTTGGAAAAGTCTAAGAGGATGGAGTAACTTATTTGTAGAGAACTGAAGTCATGCATAGGCCCTGATAGTGAGAAGAAAGCGAAGAGTAGAGAGGGGGGAAAATGCCTGATTAAACACAATGTTTTGTAGCAGGAGTCGAACGAAAAGCACCAATAAGTAAATGAAGACCATTATGATGAACAGAAACTAGCTTTGGAAGAGTGCGAGTGGAGGCAAGAAAATAGACTCGGCAACCATAATCGAGTCTGGAAAAAATAGACATACTGAAGACTAAGAAGTGTGTCACGATCGGCACCCCATGAAATTTGAGACAGCGTTTGCAGCAAATGAAGGGCAGACGCCTTGAGGGAAGAAATATGCTCAATACAGTTTAACTGAGAGTCAAATGTGAGGCCAGAAAATGTGGTAGAGGATCGTTAGGGAAGAGGAATACTATGTAAGTACAGAGAAAGCTGTGGTCTGGTTTGCGAACAAGTAAACATTACCGCACAGGACTTAGAGGTAGAAAAACGAAAACTATCAGTAGTAACCCATGCAGAGGCAGCATCGATGGCGGACTGAAGAAGGGATTGAAACATAGGCAGATCTGAATCTGCAGTGTAAATAGCGATATCATTAACATACAGAGAGGCCGAACAGAAAGAGGTAGAGAAGAGACAATGCCATTCATAGCTTTAATAAAAAGGGCACTACTAAGGATGCAGCCTGGGAGACACGTTCATGCTGGGCAGAGGCAAAGGAAAGGTGCTTTCTTATATGGACATGAAAGGATCAGAGGAAATAAAATTTGGAAGGAAAACACCTATATTACAATGCAGAAGAGAGAACAAAGGCAACAAAAAAACTGATGATATCTCCAAGTCGTACCATAGGCTTTTTCTAAATAAAAGAAGATAGCAATGATTGACTGGCTGAACGAAAAACCAGAGTGGATAAATTATTCAGGTCTCAAGAGAGGATCTAAGGTCCTCTGTGCTTTGCGATACCCAAACCGTTAGGGGGGAAAGAAGACTACGGGATTCAAGGTGGCTCACGAGTCGACTACTGACCATCCGTTCAAGCAGTTTATATTAAACCGCTAGTCAGGGCTATGGGATGATCATCTTGATTAAGTTGTCCAGTTTACCAGATTTAAGAAACGGAAGGATGGTTATATATTTCAATCAGAAGGAATGAAACCTTCAGTCCAAACTTTATTATAAAGTGCCGAGAGAAAGGCTGTGGCTTGCAGGGAGAGATGTTTTAACACAGTGGAATGATCATCATCAAGTCCATCACTTGCATTTTTAAAGGATGTATGTGAAGACAACAGATCACGAAGAGAAAAGGGAGTGTTAAGAAGTCTCTCAGTTGGCAATGTAAAGAAATTGGTACAGATTCAGAATCTGATTTAAGGCGACGAAATTTTGTAGAGAGGTAAGACCAACTACTTATATTACTAAAATATTACTTATGGCATCTGCAACTTAGGAGGCATCAACTACAGCCTGGCCATCAGAATGAACAACTGGGGCTTGGGGTAGAATATGTTTCCTTGATTATCTCCAAAGTCGGAACCAAACTGCTGCAACAGATGTATATACAGAAATAGAAGAAACAGTCCCTCAAACTAGTACGTTTCTGCTTGACGGATGGTAGACGGAAGGCAGCGGAAGCTCGGTGAAATATGAGGAGGCTACGAATCTGATCGGAAGTGGACTGTTTATAACATAAAACTTTTCCAAGCTGCACGTTTCACACAGAGATCGTAAACAAGTAGGAGTTTACATGGGAACGCATTTGGCAGTAGACGGTCGTGTATCACGGGGAATGGCGGTGAGAGCAGCACTTATACTCAGTACAAGGAAGGACAACATATCATGTGGAGACGAAAATGACGAAAGAGGGACTGGGGGCACTGTATAGGAATAACATAACTCCCAGTTAGCAACATGGAACTGCCAGTGGGAGGGGCGAGGGAGACGACAGAAAGAGGCAAGAGAGTTTGATAGGGATGTGATCACTGTAAAGATTGTCTTCTAATACTAACCAATGAAAATGGAGAGAAATCGAAGGTGAGTTAAGGGACATATCCAAATAAAAGAGGGAATAAGTACGGAGATCAAAGTGAGTAGTGGTGCCAGTGTTAAGGACAAAAAGAGCTAGAGAAGAAAGAAACTGTTTTAGTAAGTGTCCTCTAGTGGTGGTCACAGAGTCATCCAACAGCGAATGCTGGATGAGGAAATGAAATGTATGGGTGCATTAAAGCATTTAAGTAGCGGGATGAGTAAGGACGGAAGTTTGGAGGACTAAGTGCTTGAAAGGGTACAACATGGAAGAAAGGTTGTTGATTCTTTAACCTCAACACCACGGGGATGTTTTTTCGCTCCTTGCGCATCCTGCGAGGATATTCGCACTCCGACTGACTTTTTAAAAATATTTGCCAAAAATCAGTTATTAGTCCTAGAATATTATAATACATATGCATATGACACATACCTTCAGCTTTCTCCTGGGATGTTTGTTGAGCCTTCGTCGACTACCGTAGGACTTGTGGAGACTTCTGAAGTTGGGTACCGATGTCTCCACTTTACACTTCCAGACACCCCGTAATATGATTAACACAGCCAGATATTATCACTAGAAACACTATTCTATGATTTTCAAGTAGTTTGGAATCCATACACCAAAAAAAAAACACACCGTGAAAGCAATGAAAATTACGAGCGCGTACGAGCTTCCCACTTGCGCTCGTTCCCCATTGGTATTCTGTCATTTATTATTCATAAACACACTCACACTTTATATTCCTATTACTTTATTACACTTATATATATATATATATATATATATATATATATATATATATATATATATACAGTATTTATCCATAAGTTTCCTTCAGTAATAGTAGTTTATTTTCACTCCAGGCATTAACTTTCTCGTTCAGTAAACTAGCGTAGAGAGCAAAGCTTTCACTGTCATTACTCCAAGTATTTGTATTCATATTCTTATATTAGTAATTATTTACATTTCTATTTTATTTACACTATGTTATACACTGTCACTTCCAGTAATTAAGGGCTCCTTTCCCTTGGAGCTAGGATGAACTTGGGACACTGAAGCACTCGTAGTTTATCACCATTTCCTCCACTGGCTCATCACACAATTCACCAGAAAGATTTTAGTCACTGTCCATCATTATCATGGATAAATTAGCCAGTTCACGCTTCACAGCAGTCACTTAGTCCTTTACCCCTTCCCACACGAGGTTTAGTAGGGGTAGAGGTCACAGGGCCCTCTAGAAGTGGCGGAATGGAGGGGCGTGAGTCCTATGTGCTTTCATCTCAAGAGACAACACTGAACTGAATGACGAGGCGGATATGGGACCGCCAAGGGTTGACAACGTCAGCGAGGTGACAGCTGCTGTGAAATGATTGGCAGGAAATTAGGTAGTTCCAGGTGAATGTAAATATCTCTTAAGCTTCTCCCTTCCTTTCCTATATATATTTTTATTATGAAAACAGGTCATACAGCATATTTCAAGGGGAAATAAACAGGGAAAATTAGCGAACGAGTGCACGTGGGGTGTTGCCAGGTGATAATTAGCCAATTCCAGGTGTATGGCACTATCAATTACCTTTTTTCTTTATTATATATATTGTTTTGTATGAGAATAAGGCATAGGGCTCATTCCAGTGGATGAAATGAGTGGAAAAATCTGGGTAAGATTTACCTAGCATGGTGCAGCTGGGGCAGGCAGGAAGAGAGGGTAATGGAGGGGATGTAGGGAGGGCAGTCAAGAACGGGGAGAAATGGCTAAATTGTCAACAATAGATGGGAGTACAGATGACAATAGCAGCACTGACCATTGTTAGACACTGGCAATACTAACAGATGATACAAGCAACCACTTCAAAGCCCAGGCGAATTCAAAATAACACAGAATAGCAAAAGTGACGCCCCGCGGTATGATCTATTGAACCTGAGCATCACGAAAGTGACACCCTGCGGTATGATCCATTGAAACTGAACATCACGAAGGTGACGCCCCGTGGTTAAGGGGTTAAAAGCAGTGATAATAAATAAGGAAGTGTGCATGGAAGTAAAAAAGTTGCTGCATGATGTATTGTGATACCAACTCTAATGTATGAAAGTGAAGCTTGGACCTTGTTGGAAGGACACAAGTCAAGAAAGAAAGCAGTGGAAATGCGTTATTTGAGAGGAACCTGTGGAGTTACTTAGAGAGACAGATTGACAAATGAGGAAGCGAAGGAGTGTTGTGGTGTGGATGTGGATGTGATAGAAAGTATTAGGAGAAATACACTGAGGTAGTCTGGTCATGTGGAGAGGATGGAGAGCGAGAAACTGATGAGGAGAGTGTATGTGAGTGAGGTGGAGGGGGGGAGAGGCAGGGGGAGTCCGAGGATGAGATGGAGAGATAGTGGAGAGGTATATGAGAGAGGGGGGTGTAAGCTGAAACACAGCAGTGAAATGGCGTTGGATAGGGTGACATTGTGGCGATTTGTTTGTGGCCACCCCTTATGGGACTAAGGTATCTGGCAATAGACAGACGGATGGATAGGTCCTTACTACCAGAGGATGTAGGAGGCAGGGATCCCACCATATCAACTACAACACGAGTAAAAGAAGGGTCAAAGACAGGAACAGGAATGAGAGGTGAGTTAGGTATGGGTTAATCAGGCTTTCCCACCAGCTGGCAAGTATGGCAGCAATACATGAAGTGAGCCACAGCTGCAGCCACCTGTGGCCAGTAGAACTCCACACACAGCTGCTCCGGAGTCATTCTCACACCCATGTGGCTTAAAAAGGGAGTACAATGAGCCAAATCCAACAATTCCTTCCTACAAGCACTGGGGACAACAATCTGATTACAATCCTACACTCCGTCATCAACATTAATATACAGGGGACACCAGCACCACCACAATACTCCATCTTTCACATAAAAGCAACCTCCTTTTTTGTCAGTGCAATCTCCACTGCAACTACCTTCATTTTCTGAATCTCTGGGCCACCTGCCTGCAACGCCTTCAATCTCTTAACAATCATCTCCTCAACGGGGACAGGAGAGTTATCTTTGGGTAAATTCATGAACATATCTTCCAAGGAATAGCAATCTTTGAAGCCTCTCTCATTGGTGTCCTCAGCCGCCGTCTCTTGGCAAGTTTCCTCAGTGGCCTCAGGATCACCAGACTTTTCTTCAGTGAGTGGCACACTGTTTCAGCTCTGCTCTGCCTTGGCCATCTGGTCACAGCACATGCTGGAAAAATATCCATGTCCTCTTTATTAACCTGTGGGGGATCACCAGGCACAGGCATCTCGGACAATACAGGGGCAAATCACTTACTCTCACCTGCCAGATAATTTCCCAGCAACAGGTCAACCTCTTCAAGAGGCAGAGAGTCAACTAGTCTCAGGCACGCTGGCCCGTCAAACAATTTGCATTTCAAGTCTTCAGTCATCACAGGGATAACCGTTGTGCCAGTACTCCATGAATCATCACAAACTCCATAGTTGGGACTTTCAGTTCAGGGCTTACACACAATAGCAATGAAGCTCCAGTGTCACGTGGAATTCTCACAGGAGATTCGGCTCTGTCCAATAGTACCACGCCAGAATACAAGTATGGAGTGAAAGGAAAGGCAGTAGCAGTGCTGCTAACTGCCGCCTGAACAACATCTCCAGGAGGCAAAGTGGCATCAGGAGCTGGCTAAGGCATACCGCCTCCAGTCTGTATATCGACAGTGGGCTCCTTATCCCCCTCCTCTGAAACAAGCTGAGAGGAGGAAGAAACACAAGACTCTCCAACCTCCTTTAGGCCTGGGGGGCAAACAGAAGTCACTACTGGTCCACCTTGAGCAAGATTGACGGGCTTAGACGAAAATTTCTTCTGAAAACACTTTCCAACACTGTGACTGGGATGCTTACAGTAAGTACAAAAGTGATAGGGGTGCCTGAAAGAACTACAGGAGATATTAGAGGGCGCCGAAGAGGGGTTATATTTGGAATAACGGCTAAGTCTGACTTACCCGTATACTGGTTACTCTACGGGGTACACTTCTTAGGAGGGGAAATTCTTAGAGAATTCCTTGGGTTTATTACCATATCTGTGCAATATATTATCATCAGTAATGACAGCTGTGTCAAAGACTGTTTAGACTTTGTGTAACAAATGAATAGCAAATTCTAAGTCAGACTCCTGAGGGTGTTATGAGTCCATATTATAATTACAAATCATAATAGATAGATAGATAAATAGATATATAGACAGCTCCATGCGAGCCTGGGAAAGGGAAATTATCTTGCAAGTTAACTGAGGAAATGTTGACCATTACATAGGAAGTAACAGAGTCAGGGGATGATGTAGATAGTGTGTCAGCGAGATAGCAGGGGAACAAAGCCTAGTGACATAGACACATACTCACACACAGGTTTCTGGAACTCTCCAACCACAGTGTAACACATGTGACACGACCCCTGTTTCACCAGAATTTAGGAAAGAGAGCTCAGAAGGAGGCTAGCATTTGAACAGACAGGTAGTGGAGAGAGTGAACAAGAAAGAGGGGCTCAACTAAACTTACTTATATTGTCTCTGTAAGACATACCCTGCTCAACTTAGATTTCTCTGAAGATAATAAATTAAGATCAACTCCTGTATTCATCTTTAATTCCTACTACAAGAAATCGAGAGTGACAACTAAACCACAAAACTTCTCTACAAGTAACTACAAAGTCTTTTATGACATTATTTCTAAGTCTTTCATGACATTATTTGGTGGCAGCGGTGGGATGAGCTGGAAAAACTGATAAATCAGTACTGTTATCTGGGTCACTAATTCTGGAGGATGGGGCTGGTGGTGGGAGTGGACCTATACACTCATCTGCTTGTGTATGTTTGTTTAAGCCTTTAATATTACCAATTCTTTTTGGCTCTCTTTTACCAATCAGTGAGGGCTCTGATGGTATTTCCTCTATGAATTCAATGTCAAAGTCTATTCCATTCATTTGTGGGAGTATAGTTATGTTCTCTGCTCTCATGGATCTTAAGCCCAGTAACATATGAGCTTTAATTGCTAAGTTTTCAACGATATAGAAAAATGCAGAGAATGGTTTTGTAGTATGATATTTAATCTTATCATACCTTTCACTGTAATTTGGTTTCCATCTACCGTATATAAATCTAAATCAGCTTCATCCAGAAAAGTTACTTTCTTCTTATTTTTAAGAATTCTATTTATTTCTTCATGTGTTATTAAATTCACTGGAGAGCCTGTGTCTAAAAATAAGGAAACGTTTTGATCCTCACATACAGCTGGTATCAAGATACACTCATTTCCCAACATGCCTCCTATATGAATTTTAGACTTGTTTTTCTTTACGTTTGTTAGTTTTTTGTCATGACTTGGTCTTCCCCCGATTTGAACAAAGACACAACTTTTTCTACTGTTTTGCAGTCACTGGTCCAGTGCCCTTGGTATCTATGATGCCTACAGTAAGGACCAAATCCTTGTGTCTTTTGTCTGTCCTCTTTTGCTTTGATAAAGCATTCATACCTTGTGTGTCCTGGTTTTGCACAATAATGACATAGAATGGACCTATCCCTTGACTGTGACCTACGAGGTGACTTCCCATGAGTAGTGTTGTTTATGGCGCGAGACCTGCTCGGGCTGCGCGAAAACTTATGAAACTGCCTGTAGCCTGGTGTTTGTGATCGAGCCCTCGTCACGTTTGGTTGTTTGCTCTGCCTGCTTTCGGGTCGCGATCGATTTTGTTCTCTGTTTGGTGTCGGTGTAGATGTTTTCACAGCTGATACTGTCTCAGGTATTCTCATTCTACTAGAATGTGTGGGTGTGTCGAGCATACCTGCTTTACTGAACTGCATCTCTACCTTGTTCATTAAGTCTAGTAAGCACATGCCTGGGGTGTACGTGATCGACTTGGCGATCTTAAGGGTCCTATCAGGTAATTTACACAAGGCAGCTACATAACCAATGATGTCCACGACGAGGTCTGGGGACATCTTTCCATCATCTGTTATCCAATTTGAGGTTTCCAAAGTAATTAACAATGTTCTTTTGATTGTGGAGACATCAGCAGTTATTTCATTGAGCACATGGTTTGTAGTGTGATCCCTTACAAGATCTACAATTTTATGTAATTTTGGAATTATACCTGGCAAGAAGTTTATACCTCCAGAAAATTTCTTCAAAAATTCAGTTTTAAATTCATCATATGTCCTAGCTTTAAGAAGCTTGTCTGATCTCAATAAATTGCTTGCTGGACATCTTTCCTGGCTTATGCAAGATGAAAAAATAGCAATTTTTTCTTGTTCATCTAGTATGTGGTGCTTGATGAACATTTGTTCGCACTGACTGACTAATGAAATGACATCAATGCGATCATTTACTGTGCCAGAGAATTTTGGGGCAGTTTTATCTTCATGGTACACGTACACATGGGGTGGGGTTGTTAGATCCGCGGTATTTGTTTCGTGATTCATTTTCACTGTTTGCTCTGTTAATTTAACTTGGACTTGTTTATCGTTGTGTGAGGGAATGGTGGAATATATTCGGCCGGAACGGTGAACACTGTTAAGTGTATTGGCATACGTGTGCAAGTCAGTGACAAAGTCATCACTTGCTACGTCAGAGGGGGTTTCCCACTCATCATCTGGAAGTGAGTCTTTTATGACATTATTTCTAAGTCTTCCATGACATTATTTGGTGGTCAATGAAAGTACAGACCTCGTCTTCGAATCAACAGTGAATTTCTACAAAAACAGGTGACACTCTACAAGATTAGCTTCAATTCTACAGTGAATTCCTACAAAATACAGCCTACAATGCAAATAGCCTACAAGTCTACAAAACAACTCTATAATCTTCACGTAACTTCAAGCAGCAGCAAGAAGAATAAAAAAACAAAGCAAGTAAAGAAGAGGAAAAACCAAAGCAACAAGCAAACAAAGTAACTAACAATGTTCTTTTGATTGTGGAGACATCAGCAGTTATTTCACTGAGCACAGGGTTTGTAGTGTGCTCCCTTACAAGATCTACAATCTTATGTAGTTCTGGAATTATACATGGCAAGAAGTTCATACCTCCAGAAAATTTCTTCAAAAATTCAATTTTAAATTCATCATATGTCCTAGCTTTAAGGAGCTTGTCTGATCTCAATAAATTGCATGCTGTTCATCTTTGTCCTGCGTACATTTTCACGTTGAGCCTACTGATACAGTCCCTTGTGAAATGGCTATCATCAGAAATGACAATATTCATAATCATTGCAACTTCACTTTTGCTCCAGATAAACTTGTACACCATCAACGCATCGGACACTGACAGTTTTAAACACATTAGTTTACATAGTCTGTCCAGATATACCACCATCTCATACTTCAGCCTCAGGATTATACATAGCACCAGACTACTGTGCGGTATTTACACCAGCCATGTCTACTTATTCCACCATCAATCACTATGCCATCCTCAATCATACACACAAACATTTCCACCCACTGCCTGATATGGACTTAAACATGAGCACAAGTATTTAGTTGACTTCACAAAAGTTTGAAACTATGCAGCTGATCAATGAAACAATGAAGCCCTGGGAAGATTTGAGTTTGAGTATGTTCAACCCATATTATGTGTATAGCCCAGCACCTACTGTCTTTATAATCTTCTGCATTGTATTTGCAGTACTGCTGTTCGCAATGCACAGAATGCATGCAAGAATTGCTAACTTGGAGTCAGTACTTAGTGGGGGGAGAGTTAACATCCAAGTTAACCCCCCTGAATGAAGTGTACATATTTTGTATATAGTATTAATTATCTTTCTATCTATCTATAATATATATATATATATATATATATATATATATATATATATATATATATATATCTATATATATATATATATACAATGAAGAATGACCCATGATATAGAAGTATGGCATACCAGTACCATTATCTTTAAATGAAATATTAATAACTCTTACCATAATCTTAATTTTAAACTATTCTTTTTTTTTTCTTGCATGTATGCATTTCACTACAATAACCCAAGTACATATTGTATTACAGTTAAATAGTTTACCTTTAGTGCATTTATTCAAATATGTATACAATTTGTTTAAAATGTAATATTACTCGATCATTGCAATTTACTATGAATATTATATTTAAATAATATTATAATCAATATTATGTACCAATAGATTAGCATATGTCAATGATGATTGCTGTCGGAGGACCTACAGCGGCGTGGCCGAGCAATGTTATGAGTCCATATTATAATTACAAATCATAATAGATAGATAGATAAATAGATAGATAGAGAGCTCCATGCGAGCCTGGGAAAGGGAAATGATCTTGCAAGTTAACTGAGGAAATGTTGACCATTACACAGGAAGTAGCAGAGTCAGGGGATGATATAGGTAGTGTGTCAGCGAGATAGCAGGGGAACAAAGCCTAGTGACATAGACACATACTCACACACAGGTTTCTGGAACTTTCCAACCACAGTGTATCACACGTGACACGACCCCTGTTTCACCAGAATTTAGGAAAGAGAGCTCAGAAGGAGGCTAGCATTTGAACAGACAGGTAGTGGAGAGAGTGAACAAGAAAGAGGGGCTCAACTAGACTTACTTATTATATTGTCTCTGTAAGACATACCCTGCTCAACTTAGATTTCTCTGAAGATAATAAATTAAGATCAACTCCTGTATTCATCTTTAATTCCTACTACAAGAAATCGAGAGTGACAACTAAACCACAAAACTTCTCTACAAGTAACCACAAAGTCTTTTATGACATTATTTCTAAGTCTTTCATGACAAGGGCACTTCTAAGCATTCCTAAAGAGATGACAGTATGTCTCAAGTCTTAATTCATATGCAAGTAAAACTGAACTCTTCAAAACTTCACAATCTAAGCATTCTTCAAAATTTAAACTGTCAAACACTCTGAGGGCCTTGTCTTTAACCCATCACGTCCCGAGCTATTTTGCACCTCCGACACCCCCCAATCCTGAGCTATTTTGGAAAAAAAATTTTTTGGCTAAAACTTCCGCTTTTGTTGAGAAACAAAGGAAAATCACCAAGAAAGGGCTTACCGTGGTCAAAAAGTGGTCGGAACAAGTGAGGTCCCCCGCACCAGGTATCATGTTCTATCACTCACGTGTGAGTCGCTCACGTTTTCTACAGTAGGTAAATTTGGGAGAAACCACAAACAACACCTCTACATTTATTGAATTTGAACTAATAAACAATAAGAATAGCAATATAATGGTTTTCAAAGACATATATATGAAAAATAAGCATTGTACCTTCACGCGAGCATAGCGAGTGGGATCAGAGTGGTAACACACTATGTGCTAAGTTTCTTGTTTCAGTCAACATATCATTTTTTCTACTTGTATACTACTGTTTCAATGCCATTTTACCATTTTGTACTGTATGCAAATGTTTTCAGCTGTTTTCATTCATTATGATGACATGTAGCATAACTATAGCGCACATCTGCTTACTCAGCGCACTCGCTATGACTCATATCTCAACATACCATATTGTTTTATCACTTTCATAATATTATTTTCTTTACATAAAACATTTCCTCCAGTAATGTAAATCTTTTCAATTCTTTGCATTCATTACGAGGGCATTTAGCGAAATGCTAACGCATATTCACATAGCAAGCACAATCTTTGCGACTCATGTTTCAACTTCTACTTTATTTTTTCACTCCCAATATACTTTCCCACTTACATTACACCCGTTTACACACTGTACTGCATTGTACATATTTACTGGCATTATTTATTGAACTGAGCGTCAGAATATCGCACCAAAATACCCTCGCGATGAATGTTTTGACTAAGATAATACTCACACACTTACATACTAATTTTTCACATATATTACACCCATTTCCACATGTAGACTCCTATTTACATATTTACGGGCCTTATTTATTCCACTGAGTGTCAGGAATTCGCATCTATAAACACTTGCTAGGAATATTTTGACTTAGAATAAATTGCAGCACTTACAAAACTTACAACTTATATTACACCCGTTTGCATTTTCCATACAAATATTTACATACTTATGGCCCTTATATATTCCACTGAGCTTCTGAATATCGCATCAAAATACCCTTGCTAGGTATGTTTCCACTTAGATCATATACACTTACAGGCTAATTTTCCACTTACATTACACCCGTTTCCACTTTATACAACTATTTACAGATCTACGGGCCTTATAATTACACTGAGCATCTGTCTGTCGCTTTTATTTCTGAGTATCAGCGTCCTATCGCATTCACACCATATAAAAAGTGCATCAAGGTGTAATAATCGCTGAAACATGGGTGAATACAGAGACCCATGTCACACGCCACGCACTCATAGTGGGTGTCCTTCCTCTGAGTGCTGGGTCTCACCCGGGAATTGCTACACACGTGACACCTGCATTGGGGTCTAGGTCTATTTGGCTGGGGAGGGATAGGAGTGGGTAAATGGCGGGCGGATATTCTCAGGGGAGTTTAGGCGACAGGGGCAGTGCTGGTGTGGTGTTGGGGCCTTTCAACCACATTCCGGGAAAAAATCTCTCTTGTTAGCTCCCTCACAAACACTTCAAGGTTTCCTGAACTCCTGTTGTCATGGCGTGCAGGTGGTGGCAATTCAGAGCAGTTATATCTAGCAAGTGAAAGAAAAGCTTCTTATACCACTTCATCGTGGTCCTGGCACACTTGACCGTGGATATCATGGTGTCTGACTGGTCTACCAGGCGCATGTTGATGTTATAATTTAGGACACACTCAGGTTTCCATATGTGGTGCCTGTTCTCGCTCTGGTAATCCATGGAATCAGTACGGTGCATCAAGGGGCGTTGAACCGTGGACAAGAGGCTTACTTGTCTATTATGGTTCCACACAGTTGCAAGTATGTTGTTTACCTTGAAGAAGACAACCTCATTTCTGTCAAGTTTCCGTGCCACCTTGACCATGTGACGCTGGTTCACACTGACAGTACCACAGATTCCCGTGTCATGACTGTGTAGATAATGAGTGAGAAGAGGGCTAGTGTACCAATTGTGCAGGTAAAGGATGTGACCACAATGAAGGTAGTCTTCTATCATTGTCTTTACCACTGCTCCCGACAGTCCAATACTCCGATCTTCTATTATGTCTGTCTGTGCACCGGTGTACAAGACTATATTTTGCACATAACCAGTCCTACAGTCACACATAACAAAGATCTTGAACCCAAAACGGTGCCTTTTGCTGGGTATGTACTGCCGAAATGAAATATTGCCTCTCCACAACACGAGACTCTTGTCTATGACGAGGTCTCTATAGGGATAAAATGAGGAAAGAAATGTTTGCCTCAGGTGATCAAAGACCAACCCAATTCGCCTCATCTTATCTGTGTTATTCCCATTTGCAGGATCATCAGCATCGTAAAAGTGGAGGCGACTTAGAATTTGTTGGAAGCAATTACGGCTCATGACTTGGCCAAATATTGGTGACAGCATAACAGTCCCTTGTCCAGTATGCCGGAAATCTGTTCTTTCGTATAATACCCATCAAAAGGACCAGGGCAAAAAATAAAAACATTTCTGAAAGGGAGACTGGGTAATCATATATAATAGAATGCCTGCTCCTGGTGCCCAATCTTTCACTCTCACGGCGCTGGCTGCTAGCAAAACGGTTTGTTTGGTCAACTATCTGCTCCACAAAACCCTCACTGAAAAAAAGGTGGAAAAAATCCTGCCTGGTGGAATTAGGGTGAATTCCGGGAGCAATGCAACCAGCGTGCCCCTGCTCAGTGAAGGGATGAATGATGGAAGAAAAATCACTCCCATCCTCCCAATTCCATAAAACAAGTCCCTCGTCCCCATCGTCACCTTCGTCTGGGTGGGGAGATGCTGGTGGGGGAGGTTGGGGAGGATGAGTGCGGAGGGCTTTTCCACTCGCACTCCTCTTCCCACTGCTTTTACCCTTTCCCTTTCCCTTATCCTTACGGCCATGGGGAACACTAGGGGGCTGTGGGGATGAAGTCTGGGAATATTGGGGAGCATAAGACATGCTGGGGAGTGGTTCCTCCCCACCTTCCCCCTCCATCACAACCGCAGGTGATTCAGGACGCACCCTCACTTGCCCACGTGATACACCCCGCCGCCTCACACCACCACGGGAGAGCGATGACTCACTCCCGCCACTCTCACTTTCAATACTCCTTCCTGCACTTTCCCTTTCACTCCCTCCGCAGCACTTCCTACCCCCCCAAACAAAAGACTAGGCCCATACCTGCTCGTACGATGTGGTGTGAGCTCAGGGCCATGATGAGTGATAACTTCACGGCTGTACCACGTGGCAGCATGTCCCACGGCTCCGTCCTCGTCCTCGTCATCAAAATTGGGCTCCACATCACGTTGGGGCTGGCTAAAGGATGTTGCACGTTGTTTTTGTGCCTGCTGCCCCTCTCTAGCAGCACGATAAGTCATGTACTGCCGCTTCCTGGGGGACGGAACCTTCTCGTCACTGCTGGTGGTTTCCTCCTCCTCTGGCTGCAAATAATCTTTGTCAACAACCTTGTCATCCATTGGGGAATCGCTGTCGCCTGTAAAGGCGTCCAGGGCAGCTTGGATTTCCTCCTTGGAGAGACCTCTATGCGTCATGTCTGAGCAGGACCGTTGCAAACAGGTGAGTGACCGAGCCGTGGGTGAGCGCGGGTCGTGCGGGGTCGCCGATTGTCCGTGCCTGGTGGCAGGTAGGGGAAGGTCGAGGGACCATATGTACCAAAAACCAAGCACGAAATATGAAAATTGTGCAAATTATGCACCTTGAAATTGCGCGACGTACCAGTACGTTGTCGGGACTGGCAAATGCAAAATGTTGCAACGTATCCATACCTCGACGGGACGCCTCGGGTTAAGAACAGTATGAAGTAGGGTAGGCCATCAGTCTTTAGGCCATTTATTCCCAACAACATTTTTTCAAAACGTTAGAAGAACTCCAGAACAAGGGTCTCATCAAAAGGGGGTACTAATTTAGTGGGATCAGTAGGTCTGAAACCTGAGAAAGTGTGAGAAGTATTTGTCTGGCCTTCCAAGGATCTCATACGGTATGGTACTAATGGTCAAGATTCATTTGTTCTAACTTTGCCTGTTCTGTCTTATCTCTGTTTTCTGGCCTGCTCTACCTTTGCCATCTCTAAGTTCATCCGCTCTAACTGTGCCTCATGTTCCCACTTTGCTTGGTCAAACCTGACATCTTGGAAATATGTATTAGGGAAAGAGGAACCCCGGTCTTCTAAACTACAAGGGGAATGATCTAACTTTATAGCTCTCTCACACACAGCTGAGGAATCCAATTGAGCACTGGCATCTCCCTCTGAAACATGAAGAGAGGCAGTAGGAGGGCAGGGGGTTAAGTACTCCAGGATGGCTAAAGCTTGGCATTCCAAGAAAGTATACAGCACTCAGAGAATATGACAGCTTACGCAAATTGCCTAAATTCTACAACACCTATTATTGACAATCCTGGCAGGATGTCGCCACTTTGTCAGGAAGAGGTCGGGGTCAAAAATCTATCTGACTGCCTGAAGATTGAGTTAAAGTGCGCAACAGAAATTGCAGAGTCAAAGGAGAAAGTAACCACAACCACGTCGTAAGCTCAGAAAAAGGGAAAATAGTAATAAAGTCTCAAACAAATAGCAATAATCAAAATGGGGGAATGAAATAGGCAAATAAATATAATTTACTTAACACTACCGTAAGCTATAAAAAAACAAAATCATACAGGTTCGAACAGGACTGTCAAACTAATACCAGCAGAAATAATCCTAAATTCCAAACATCAATAATAATGATATACAAGAACACTGAAACTAGCCACGGAGTTGCTTAAACAGCTCGTGGGTGCAAGAAAGACTGGCATAAAAGTAAAGAGACTCTTGACACTTCAATAAAATGGATGAAATTAGCAGGAATAACTAGAACGACTCAAAATTAGTAATTCTTCTAGAGTAAATAATTGTAATATCACTAAAAACAACCAAACAGTAACTCACGTGTGGCAGATATTCAAAACAATATCGTATATGCTAAGTCCCAGAGCAGAGCACAAAACCCCTCCACTCCAAATTTCAATCGCTAATTCAGCTTCGAATCGGAGAGCCCGACCTTTATATAAACTCATAGATGCACGAAAGGCGTAACAGAAACTCATTAACAAGGTCGAAACTAACATGGGCAGACACAAGACGGTAGCTCTGATAAAAACAACTATGTGGAAAGCTACAGAAAGAGATGTGCGCATTAGCTTACACATCGGGAAGGCTCAAAATTACATATCTGTCAGTGACAGAAATTCCTACTGGTAAATCTCACCTCATGATAAAACACTTCGACAAGCGACAACACGCTAGCCAGATCATCTGCTTTCTCACGGTTTGAATACTTACAAAACTCCCCTCTGTTCACACAAGGGCTAAATATGATGTTACGATGCAAGTAAATAATAAATGCTCTGCATAACTGTATATGAAATTTTATCGGTCATATATATATATATATATATATATATATATATATATATATATATATATATATACAACCTGTTTATTCTAAGATGTCGAAAAGGGAAGTAATATCCGCAAGTGGGGTATGCTGAGAGAGAGAGAGAGAGAGAGAGAGAGAGAGAGAGAGAGCACAGTAATATGTGCCACTGGCACCATTATCTAGAGCTTCGCGTCGGGTGGAGGGGAGGGGACCGTAACACAGAATCTGTGTTACGATCCCCCCCCTCCTGCAGGTTATCTGTGTCACAGATAACCTACAGCGTTAACATGAGCTTCCCATAAGAGCGGCACACTCAAGTTTCCACATCCCCAACCTCATTATCGCCTCTGATGCACCCACTTACTGCCACTAGGTCATCCTTACTGGCCAGTTTAGGTCCATCTCACTGCAGTCCATTTCGCTCGCTCACTCTTAACTACTCGTTCGCTCATTTGATCAGCATCTTGCATTGTCAGGCCACGCGACCAACTTTTAAACCTCTCGAGATAGTGCTGCTAGGTATATAATTATAATGCATGCTTTTCATATTCTCGTTCTTGGTTCTTTTCTTAGTGAATGTTTTAAATCAAATCACTGCCATGCTGAGACTTGCGAACCTACTATACTCGTTTCACATGAGATCGTGATCCCGCCACTCCCCCCACCCATCACCATCCCCGCCCATCCTGCCTATTCCTTTCGACCCACCTTACCCATTCTCCTCCCACCCCTACATCAAACTTTTAAATTTCTTCCCATCACAAACATTACACCTTGTACAACGCTCATCTTCACAGGGTTAGCTTGTTTCGCCCTGTGCCACCACACACAAGCAGCCTCCTCATCCCACCCATCTCTATCCATTCACATCACCCCTTTTCTGCTCCTCACATCAAACTTTTAAGACAGAGTTCTCCTCATGAATATCGTCATCCTCATACAACATTCATCTTAACAGGGTGTAGTCGCCTCGCCCTTCCCACCACCCAGAAACATCTTAACTTCCCCCACCAAACCCTTACCAATGTTTCCGTCCATCCAGTGTTTCTTCCCTTAGCTTTGAATTACATCTTACAGGTCAACTGACAACAAGCATTTCCACAGCATTTACATTCCGTCACATCCCACCATTCACCGTCATGACAGGTCATTTAGCTCATTCCTCTCCACTTATGCCACACATTTATCCTGTGATAAGGTGGCTGTCATTAGTATGTGCCTCTCCCTGAAGCCGACCTATAGAGCCCAAATTAGTAGGGTATGCGTACTCTGTCATTGTGCTCTCCCATGCATTACCACCCTAGTCTATCCAGTCTACTCATCTTCGCCAGCCCCTGCTAGTACTGAAAGACCTGGAATGTCTTATACGAACAAGTCATGCACAGCTATGGCTGATTTTGGACATACACATTTATAGGTATAACTTAACATTGATCTAAGATGATTTGAGGAACCTGAACTGACACGCCTGATATCAAAGACTTAAATGCCTGAATTAATGATCAGTTGATCTGCCCTATCTGAATATATCTGATATGAACAAGAGTGTTATAAAGGGTAGTTTTTAAGTGACCGAAATAAATGTCACTAACCCTAAACTGATCTGACTGGGTCCGACTGGATGCAAAGACCACTAATGAACCTAACTGGACATGAATGGCACAGGGAGGCTCTTAACTATACTCTTTTTACTCTAACTTGGTCTGAAATTACTTTCTTCTTCTCCATCGATGACTTGTAACAATAAAGTAACACAAGATTATGATGCTAGCCACGAAGAAGGGATGCGGAAACGATGTGGAGCTGTTGCATCCCATTTCCGTCCATGATCTTCGTGAAATAAACTTCAAAAGGACGAAAATCTGGGAAAAGTTAGAGTAACATGAGTATAGTTTGACTGGGTCTAACTGGATACTAAAAATTTGACTAGACCTAAATGAAATGGATGAGACTAAGTGTACACTGTACAGTCGATCTCAAAAGTCCTATCACCTGTTGAACCTATTTCTCCATGGACTCCGAAAGATCGGTCAAGTAAGAGCGTTGGAACCAACACTGATGGCTTTATTTAGCTATGGGAAAATGTCATTAGTATAGATAACTGCAGTTTTATGAGCCTGATTTTTCAAGTTTATAGAAAGAGGAGCATGACAGGCAATAGGGCTCTTGATGCTGACTGTACCTGGATGGGTATAACTGGATCTGAGAGGCCATGAGAAGATACTCATAACCATGTCCGAGCCAATATAAATGTAATCAGATTGAATTAATCTAAAACAATGGTTCCTTGGCGATTTGACATGGTGCTCCCTTTTTGGATTTACAAAATTGTCATCCCTCCCTCCCTCTTACAAAATTGTGTTAAGTTATTCATTTTATGCTATGCATCTTAGTGCAGTACGTTCACCTATCTGTTAATATATTTCTTAACATCTCGCAGGTGTTCATTGAAAAATAGTTCAAAAGTTTTTCCGTGATCCTACGACTGGGGATTAGTGCCCCATTAGCTAGCAAATTCCCCATCAATTTTGAATGTGAGAGAGAGAGAGAGAGAGAGAGAGAGAGAGAGAGAGAGAGAGAGAGAGAGAGAGAGAGAGAGAGAGAGAGAGACTAAATTAAGGTGTGATCTATGCAAGAACATTAACAAACCTGAGGATAGGTGAAGAATGATTGATGGTGATGAAGGTAGTGAGCTGGTGCAGTATAACTTTTTTTTTTTTTAATGTAATAGACTCTGGGCATAGGCTTCACAGCCTGCTTTCAGGGCCCAGTAGTCCTCCTACGTACCGCACACCTCTACATGTCACCTCTTCGGCGCTAACACCCACCGTCCGTACTGAATACATGCTAGGGCCGTCTCATACAGGACTGGTGTATTGATATTGGCGGGGGTATTTTTACGACATGTCAGCGGGTCTTCTGGTAGATCAGTAAAGTCTGATATTTATGAAATTCAAATCCTTAAACTGTTCCCTGCCCCAGCGGGATTTGAACCCTGGTCCGTTAGGACTGCAGGTCAACTTTCTACCGATTGAGCCACCTGAAGTGTATAAGATTGATATAGACAGTACAAGACTCGTGGGGAACGACATAGTGAAGAGATTTCGTAAGGCTGGTTGCTACATTCTGGCTATCATTTTTGCTATATGAGTATGTATGGTAATTTTAACTCTCACTTCGAGGAGGATGTTGTATTAGCATAATTTATTTTACTGCCAGACAGTTGTACATAATCCTGGAACGATACTCAGCAATCAAGGAGTTAATGAGTTACATCTAACTCTTGAATTTCTGAAATCTTTCCCTATGCTGAATGAAACTGGTAGCATCAACAATGAACTATAAATGTTGCATTTGATCTGACGTGATTATTCAGTGCGATATTTCTCGTAAATGCCATCAACTTATTTCCCTATTACCTCTTGTAAACAAATCTTAAAATTTTTGTGCATATCTTGTCCCTCTTAGGCGGTGCGATGTCCCCTTAACAATCCGATGACGCATTTTTCAATACAGTATTACTGGAGGAACTAACTGAATAAGAGAGGTTAGAGGTAGTCGTCATTACCCAACACTAAAAGTTGTCCCCTCAGTCTGAACAGAGTCGTGTAGGTACAGGAATAATGAGATGAAAAACACGTCACCAAATCGAAGGGGTTAAAGGAACTGCACCTCTCAGTTTGGAAATCACTGACGTATAATCTGAATTGGTCTAAGTAAACCTGAATACCCCAGGGCTGACCTACATATCTTGAATATCTCTAACTGGACGGCAGTATTACCTACATGCCACTCAGCGACTAAGAACAGACCTGTGGATGACCTATATTGCTCTCACTTACCTGAGCAGGCGTAACTCGACCTGGGCTGACCTGACTCAACCTCGATGAACACGAACGACTCGAAATGGTCCTTAATAACCAGAATGGACCTAAGCGGACCTGAATTGACATAACTGGGAACGACCCTGAACGGATTGAACCTTTATCGATGTGGACGACCAGATTAAATGTCTTTTTAAAATAATAGTAGTATAATTATAGCATACAGAGCAATAATAAGATGTAGGTCGAAAAGTAAGAGTAACGAGACCAGATTCATGGTTATACACTTCAAAAACTATAGTTGGAGAAAATATCAACATACTGTATATGAAAATGAAATTAAACTCTCTTCCTCTCTCTCCTCCCCTCACGTTCTCCCTTCCCCCTCGCTCTCCCTCTCACTCTCCCTTTTCTTCTTTCTCTCCCCCTTTCCTTCTACCGCGATCTCTCCGTCTAACTCCCCCCTCCCTCTCTCTCTCTCTCTCTCTCTCTCTCTCTCTGTATGTGTGTGTGTGTGTGTGTGTGTGTGTGTGTGTGTGTGTGTGTGTGTGTGTGTGTGTGTGTGTGTGTGTGAATGCTACGGGCACGAAGCGATATAACACCGTCCCTTAAGACCCCTTGACTAACTTAATGAGAAACTCTCGACTTCATTACAACTTTTCACCTCAGCAAGGACTTCTTTCTCCGACCCTGGGGATTTTTACCTCACAGCCTAGAGATAAAAGATGACATCGTTTTAACTTGCCAAAAACAAAATGAATACATTTGCCACAAAGATTATTTACTTTAGACTTTTTCTTGGTTCCTGTGAATCTCCCAGAATTATGGTGACTTCTGTGGTCTATATCTACCTTTGAAGACGCAATTAAAACAACGTCCCTTGAATTTTTTTTAAGATATATTTTAGTAACTTTGATAATTATAGGAGGTGAATTCTGTAGCAACTCTGACTTTCGTTTTACAGGTGGCGAATGCACATTTCGCAACACTTTTCCCACAGCGATTTGCTTTGCTCACTGCACCTCAATATTGTCTTGTATGTTATTGGTACATCCCATGTCGAACTTAATTACTATACAAGAGAATGCTTAGGCGCAATACGCAGAATAAATCAATAAGGAAGAGGACCTACGAAGCTCGCAATGTGACATGTAATACGGCTGATACAGTAACATTCAGGAGCCCCATTTTCTTTTTCCTTTGAAAACGCAAACAGAGAGCGTTTCTGGAATGAAAATAATTTGAGCGTGAGATTTTAACAACTCTGATAACTAAAACAGAGACGCGGAGCCCTTTTTTTTTTTTTAATAACAGAACAAAGGAAGGAGAAACAAATGATTTAAAGAATTAATCCATACATCAGATTACTGGTGTCCTCCATTCATCTGTAACAGCTGGACTTGAACAGCTGTAGGTTGAAGATTGGGGGGAAACAAATCTGGGGAAGCGAGTTCCAGAGATGCAATTCGGCGAATAAAAGATATCTGATAGGTAGAAGTTCTGCAATACGGCAGCGCGATATTCCAGTCACGAGCGCTACCGGAAACCAGTGTAGCACAGAGGAAGGCATGGAGAGGTGGAGCAATGGACTCAACTTCATTTGAAAGTTTGCCATAAAAGTAATGCAAGGGAGGCAACATTCCTTCTTACTTGTCGGGGAGGTAGTTTATTTGTAATAGCATGGTTATTAATAATTCTAACTTCATTGGTCTGGATTTTGTATATTTGTTTTAGTCAAACCTCTCCACATCCATTCCACAAGGGTGAGCAACATTCCAGCTGAGAGTGCACGTGCTTGTTATACTGCTCATCAGTGAAGAAGTTAAGGGACTCTGTACAATAATCAAAGTTTGTCTGCGACGGTTTCAGCAAGTGATCTGACATGAAAGGTCCAGCTGAGGGCACTGTTAAGTGAAACTCTGAGAATTTCAATACTTTTGGAGATAGGAATATTAGTAGCACTGAAGGTAATATAGGAATCTAGCAATATCTGTTTATTAATAAACTGTATATATTTGGTTTTACTAGCATTAAATGAGACAAGGTTATTTTGTCCCCATTCAGTGATCCTAGATAAGTCTTGATTTATGGAGATGGCTGTACACAGATGTGAGTTAGAAATATTAAACTCTGTGAATGCATGTTTAGGTGTGAATGAACTGTGAATTGTTGAGTCATCTGCATATGAATGGATGGGATTATGGGTGACAGACAAGAGATCATTAATATGAATTAGGAATAGGAATGGAGCCAGAACTGATCCTCGTGGTGCGCCGGCATTAATTGGATGGAAAGTGGAATATACATCATCTGTTTTTACACTTATCTTTCTGTCGCTGAGATATGAGGAAATCAGAGGAATGAAAGACGTTATAGTCCATAGCAAGGGAGTTTGGATAGAAGGGAACGGTGCCACACTCTGTCAAAAGCTTTATAAATATCTAGAGCTAGTGCATGAGTTTCTCCATGTTGGTCAGATGATTGATGGGTGGTGTGAGTCAGGTGACTGAGTATATCAATGATGGATTTATCGTGGCGAAAACCATACTGTCTATCACTAAGCTGTTGGATTCAAGATGTTTAACTATGTGCTTATTCATTACAATTTCAAGTACTTAACCAAGAGAAGACGTGATAGCTATTGGTCTGTAATCCGAAGGGTCAAAGGAACTTGTTTTCTTCGGAACTGGATGGATATTGGCTTCTTTCCGAGAAGTAGGGAACGAAGAAGTGCGTATGCATAGTATGAATAATTTAGCAAAAACAGAAGCATGTTTTGGGGAGCACTTTTTGAAAACAATTGGAAGAATTCCATCTGGCCGTGGAGCTTTGTTGGTTGGTAAATCGTCTAGGATGGATCTTACGTATCTAGCCTGTATTTTAAGTAGAGCAATTATGGGAGAGTAAAGTTCTAGCACTGGGACGTTTTCGATGACTTCCTCTGACGTAGAATTTATGGCAAATATATTGGGAAGGATATTCGCTTTACCATGCAGGTCATTTGTAATGTTACCGCCTGAAGATTTTAGTGGGGGAGTGGGTGATGGCTTTTAAAAGTTATTATTGCATGAACTGAAAGTTGACGAGAATATTCAATTGTCATTAGGAATGTTTAGTAGTCTGGATGCTTGGTTGTGATCAAAGTTTGATTAGCTAGATTTATTACTGCTTTTGCATGGTTTCCAGGAATTTTAAATTGACTGAGTGATTCAGATTTTGATCTTAGGTAAGAGTTATATGCTAATGACTTTTAGGCCGTTGCTCTGGCACAATTGCTATCAAACTCTTAAACAGTGAATGGGAAACTCAGTGGAGCGTCTGAAACTACTCTCTCTTCACGAAGTGGGCTAAATGTGATTGAGTCCTGCACAGAAGCGAGTATCCTCTACGCGGAACTCATTAATCTTTCTCAGTTTAATACTCAACAGTTTCGAAAAATCCGGACTGCAGAAGTAGGTTAACGAGGCTCACAGAAACACCTAGTCAGTTAAACTGATGATGGTAGGGTAGCATACTGTTCATACCCAAAACTGTCAGCCCTCCTCTAGGAATATGTCTTTGCTTAACGAACCGCTTCAATGTCCCAGGAGTTCATCTTGCTTTATATTCAGGTATGTTGTGTGTGAGATACCTGACGGAAAAATGGTTTCCTAACAGATCTTGCTTCACGAAAATGGCCATGATACTATGCCACCAGAGATGCCAGAGAATCAACAGTACCCTATCCCTCCCCCCCTTCATAGAAATACCCCATGGCTTCTAGGAATCACTATTTTAGCAGAATTTTCTCAGCTTTCCTAGTAAAAGGATTAGATTTTCGCAAGAAGTAATGAAGTCTTCCGAAACACCAGACTTTTTTTTTTTTACCTCTGTCGTTCCTCTTGTATCTTCGCTTCCATCGGCTGATAAAATAATCGCCTGACAATTATAAAATTAATTTTCAGCTATTTATACTTTTATCCTTCCTGCTACCAGACGACTTTACTCAGCTCTTTCGCACAAATGGACGGTTTTTACTGCATCCGAAAGCTCGTGATTTTTACTTTTCATTTAGTATCATTCCGTCCACAAGATAATTTTATTCATCTTTATCGCTTACATAGTAAACTCTCGCTGTCAGACGCTTTCTACACCAAACCGAAATGCACAATACCACAATTGCCTAATATAACATTGGTGTATACCTTATTTATCTTTTAGAGTTGCAACCGGCAACCAATTAAATATCGTTTCACACATCAGTAATAAATTTTCTGTGCATCAACAGATGATTTTTCTCCCTGATATAAATTTTCTAAATAAAGTGTAGGGTATTTACACTCTTTTCTTTATATCACCGTATTATTTATTTATTCATTTAGGAGTGAATTTTCAAAGCGATGTATGTATTGTATGTGCTGTAACGGCCGGCTTCCATTCCCTTGACACAGGTGGACAGCTACTCAGTGTTATTCATCTCCAACTTACCTATAAAAAAAAAAAAAAAAAAAAAAATGCTAATCACTGGTAGATGTTTAAATTAAGTTACACTGCAAGTGGTTGCATCATATCAGCTTGCATGGATAACTCATTTCGACACCCTCACCAGGAGACTGAGCCATTGCCAGATAATACGAGAATTAGCAAAGGAGAGGAATTTACGGACCATCCTATTTATATGTATGTATGCATAACTTTGCATAACTAGCTAATACTAACAGGTTTCTAGTAACCAAAATCATATGACAAAAATATTTTAGGATTACTTCTATGACCAGCTGCCAGATAACAGTACCGATATGTAGGACAGATTATTAATATATACTCACCAAATAACTGTAAATATTTGACTTCATATAAGTCAAACCTTAGAGCTAGGATCATACGTATGAGGCGAAGATCAGGTCAAGATCATGCACGGTGGAGTATCAGGTGATGAGAAAATCTGGTATGGATAACACCTTCAGTCTTATGATGCATTTTCTTTTTTTTCTTGACCACCAACAGTTTATTTAATTAAGTTTCGAAAAGAATTTCCCCAGGGTTCGAAGTAGTCTTCATTATCCCTTACACACACACACACACACGCACACACACACATATATATATATATATATATATATATATATATATATATATATATATATATATATATATATATATATATATATTTCCAAACTTAATAAAGTTAATTGGTGGACTGATAAAACAAAATATCATCAAATTAAAAGAGTTAGTGAGGTGACTTTTGTTTACTTCTCTACAAAACTTTTCAGCGAAAACTACAGTCTAATATTTTTCCTGCCAAACATGTCCACTCCAGCTCCTAACTCTGCTTTGGCTGTCACTCTGCCTTAACTTTTCGCCTCCCTCCCTCCCCCCATGCTGACTAACCTAACTGCCTTAACTCGAGCCGTGTATATGTGTACGTTTCCCCCCACCCCCATGCACGCACGCACGCAAGCACGCACGCAGGCACGCAGGCAAGCACACACACACACACACACACACACACACACACACACACACACACACACACACACACACACACACGCACGCACGCACGCACGCACGCACGCACGCACGCACGCACGCACACACGCACACACACACACACACACACACACACACACACACACACACACACACACACACACACACACACACACACACACACAACGTCCCCGGGCAGTGGGTTAAGGAGATGATGGATTTCAGGATGTGGAGAGGGGGGGGGGGTTAATGTTGATGGGGGTAATTAAAGGTGAGGAGGAGGGGCTAAGTGTGGGGAGGAGGGGCTAAGGGTGAGGAGGAGGGGTTGAGGGTGAGGAGGAGGAGGGGTTGAGGGTGAGGAGGAGGAGAGGCTAAGGGTGAGGATGAGAGGTGGTTTATCAGTTTGTTCTACTATTTCATTTTGATTTCATTTCCGCTGCTTCTAGCAGACTCTCTCAAGGGCCGCATTTTCGTCGGCAAAGGAAGCTCCCTAGCATCTCTGCCTAAACGATTAATTTCTTATTATACGGTACGTTACTATTATCATTTGTGTTGTTTAGATCACTGTAATAACACCATACTCTTCACAAAGGTACAATATATTAAATAGTCGGATCAAAAAATAAATTGTTGAGGAAGTGGTGCTAGGGAGTCTTTTTAACCAACGAGAATACGGGCCTAAGAGGGCACTCGACTACCGAAGGTAATGAAGACTGTGGGTATACCAGGTTGAAAATTAGTCCCTTTAGTGGGAATCAAGAAAGACTATGTTAATGCCTAGCATCTGCGCTAGGACATTTCGCCAACAACTAACTTGTTTGCAGAGTCCAAATCTTCGCTTAGAATAAACCTCACTGTGTCAATTACATCCAGGGGTGGGATATTTGAACACACGATCAAGTCCCTGTCGTAATTGACTTTTTTTTCTTTTTTTGTGCTGGAAGAACTGGAGATATGGGGAGTTTTTTTTTTTTAACTGTTTTCTTTCTTTGTCCTTCCATCTAAAACAGACAAGATATGAGAATGTTTCTCTCGTAACCAGGAACGGTTTTTGATGATGGAATGCAGCAGGAGGGAAGATTTGAGCGTCGCTGACTATTCTGCAAAAACTAATATGAGATACGACAAGGAACTCATTATATATACCTTTTAGAATCCTACCCCAGGTTCCTAACTGTACTATTGGCTAAACAGAAACAAAC
This sequence comes from Coenobita brevimanus, assembly GCF_032717465.1. Classification (NCBI taxonomy): domain Eukaryota; kingdom Metazoa; phylum Arthropoda; class Malacostraca; order Decapoda; family Coenobitidae; genus Coenobita; species Coenobita brevimanus. The sequence goes on along the minus strand of NC_137021.1, from coordinate 41,480,449 downwards.
GGGAAATACATTGTCTTCACCAATCTGATCAAACCCAAAAATCGACTTCGGGTTCTTCAAGATGCTATAGTAGGACAAATCTAAACTGGCGGCTAGGGTGGGGCACGAAGCTCTGTACAGTGGTGCCACATTTTCCATAAGTGCGATGCCCCACTCCTCTCTCTCTCCTGGAGGAGATGTGCGTCACCCTGGGGAATTTTGTTTCTTTTATGAGTGACTTATAAAATTATGCTTTCATTTCTTAATTTTTTTATTATATCTAATTATATTTAAAAATATATATTATTTTCTACATTTGTCGCCAGATGACCTCGCTGGTGCAGCGCCATGATTTTTCATTCAGTCACTCTCCCTCCTTCCTTCCCTCCCTTCCTCCATCCCTCAACACCTTCCCTGGCCTGCCTTCCCCCCCCTTCTCTCTCTCTCTCTCTCTCTCTCTTTCTCTCTCTGTCTCTCTCTCATTGTGGTGTTTTAGGATACATTTTGGTTATTTTCTTTTACATTATATTGTACATATTGTAAATCTGACTTTATTTCCACACCACCCAGGAGGTAAGGACACAAAGGAAAGTGACACGAGGAGGGTCTGGCCGGGTTAGTCTGGGTTTGTGTGTGTTGCCGCTCATGAGGGTTTAATGTATTATTTTTTCTTTTACAAAGAAGTTGGCATATTTTTACTTATATTCCTGCACATTATCTTATAATCATAATTGTGACATTATTACCCATCCCAGAAATACGGTAACAGCCAATAAAAGTGACTACTTTTTTTTTAGCAACACTATAAAATATTTATGCCACGTTTCTGTATTGCCGTATAAATATTTCATGCATAATAAGTTTACTGTTCTTCCATATATTATAATACACACGTTAACATTATATTCATAGGTGTTTATCTTATTTGTGATGCCTTTTACATATACAACAGCCGTTTCACATCGCGGGTTTGGGAAACAGAGCAACACTGTACAGAGGGTGCGCCACACCCTAGCCGCAAGTTTAGATTTGTACCACCATAGCTGAATGTGCTAACGAAAACATCACCGGCTCCCGCATCATTATAAAGTTAAGGTTGAGAGGAGAGGTGGATGTGAGGAAGAGGAGGGAAGGAGGTGAGGAGGGTGTGTGTGAGGAAGGAGGGAGATGACCAGGGAGAGGAACTGGGA
>NC_137021.1:41464280-41474280 GCF_032717465.1 Coenobita brevimanus | reverse complement strand
GCGACGAAAGCCACTAATAGGATGAGCCAGCCTGGGAAAAATAGGGTTATGCGGAAGGAGGAAGCGGGGAAGAGGAGGCAAATGAGGAGAGCAGTTGGGGAGCAAGAGGAAGGAAGAGAAGGGGGAAGAGGGGAAGAAAGAGAAACAATCAGGGGAAGAAAGAAAGAAGGTGGGAAATAGATGATGATGAAGGGAAGAACAGAGTAGGAGGAAGCAGAAAAGGAAGAGTATTAAAAGAGGAGAGAGAGAGAGAGAGAGAGAGAGAGAGAGAGAGAGAGAGAGAATGGTGAAACGAAGAGGGATGGGTGAGGTAGAAGGAGTAAGGAAGACGAAGAGTTAAAGAAAGGGGAGGAGGAAGAGGGACAGAAAAACGAATATTGTAAGGTAGATTAGATGAATGGAAGACGAAGCAGAAGAATGACGACGAATAAAGAGGAAAAAATAAAGGTAGAAGAAGAAAGGGATGGGGAGAAAGGAAAAGATGGAGAAAAAATTAGGATAGAGGAAAACTGCGGAATGAATGGAAAACGTGTGAGGGAGACTGTGAGAAAGAAAGAGAAATAAAGAAAGAAGAAGATCAACAGATGAAGAGAGACACTATAACAAAATGAAGAGGGATGCGGAATAAAGGAAGAAGAGAAAAGCAAAGATAATGAAGAGGGAAAGGAGAAAGGAAGAGAATGGGGAAGAAGAAGCTGGAGACAGGAAGAGGAAGACGAAATGGAAGCAGAGTTAGAGACGAAAGAGAAAAGAGGAGGAGGAAAAAGAGGAGGAGGACGAGACAGAGGATAAGGAAGAGGAAAGAAGGAGAAGAAAAGGTAGGAAAAGAAATAGGACACATGAAAATAATATAGCAATAAGAAACATTAAGTACATCACAATAATTGGTCTGTGGCGAAGGTAATTAGTAAGGGGGAGAAGTTACGTGAGAGCGGATTATACAGCACAGAGGGGAAGCAAGAGATAACAGCAGGATAACGAAACGAACGGAAAGAAGTTTGCTATTGCTGCTGCTGCTGCTGCTGCTTCTGCTGCTACTACTACTACTACTACTACTACTACTACTACTGCTACTACTACTACCACAACTACTACTACTATTACTGCTGCTGCTGTTGCTCTACTACTACTACTACTACTACTACTACTACTACTACTACCACTACCACTACTGCTGCTGCTGCTGCTGCTGCTGCTGCTGCTGCTGCTGCTGCTGCTGCTGCTACTACTACTGAGCTTTTCAAATGATGAACAAGTACTGAACAACATGGTAAGGAATAGAAGATCAGACTGCAAAGTACTACCATTATCTTGATACACTACGAAAAGTGAACAGCATGATAAAGTGAAGGACAAAATGATAGCGACACAGGGTTGAACTTGCACTGCACACAACTTGCAGAAAAGTTTGTTTCCTGAACTCGGACGACAGGTATGGTGCGAGGAAACTGTAATTGGTCTTACACTGAATAAACACACTACTTCGGTGATACCGTTGAAAGAGAGGTATAATTTGTTAGTTGTCACAATTATTTAGTAATATTCAAGCTGAATCTAAGTGACAACACCATAAATTCTATTTATGAGAAAGTCCCCTCCCCCCCCAAAAAAAAAAAAAAAAAACTTACCTTGACAAACTATATGATTTCCTGCAAGGTAAGAAATCATTCAATGTGATGGGTGGTAACTTTACAATCAGCTCATACGTATTCTCTGCGTGTTAACAAGTGAGCTGACGGAGGGTTAGTGCCCCTCCCAGGCAAATCAACCAACTAAAAAAAATGCTTCGGACCAACACTGACCCACAGGTAACGAACTAAGACTGAACAAAGGACATGGTGCGGATTTCAACGTGAAATGTGAGGGGTGCGAATGATGCGGTGTGTGTGTGTGTGTGTGTGTGTGTGTGTGTGTGTGTGTGTGTGTGTGTGTGTGTGTGTGTGTGTGTGTGTGTGTGTGTGTGTGTGTGTGTGTGTGTGTGTGTGTGTGTGTGTGTGTGTGTGTGTGTGTGTGTGTGTGTGTGTGTGTGTGTGTGTGTGTGTGTGTGTGTGTGTGTGTGTGTGTGTGTGTGTGTGTGTGTGTGTGTGTGTGTGTGTGTGTGTGTGTGTGTGTGTGTGTGTGTGTGTGTGTGTGTGTGTGTGTGGTGTGTGTGTGTGTGTGTGTGTGTGGTGTGTGTGTGTGTGTGTGTGTGTGTGTGTGTGTGTGTGTGTGTGTGTGTGTGTGTGTGTGTGTGTGTGTGTGTGTGTGTGTGTGTGTGTGTGTGTGAGAGAGAGAGAGAGAGAGAGAGAGAGAGAGAGAGAGAGAGAGAGAGAGAGAGAGAGAAAAAAAAAATTGTCCAGGTGCTTGAGGATTCAAGTGGACATGTGTGGATTGAGTGAAACCAAATGATGAGGTGAGAGTGTGAGATAATTGGAATACCGATCGGGTATATGTGCGGGAGTAAGTGAGAATGACAGGGCAAAGGAGGGTGCATGTATTGTTGTGTGCAAGAGATGGAAGGAGAATATAAGTGAGTATGAATCAGTTGGTTCAAGGATTGTGTGGTCAAGACAGAGTAGGAATATAAGCACGGGCGATTGTGTGTGAATATGCACGGTCAAAAGACCGTGTGAGCAGAGTGAAAGCTGAGTTCTGGGCAATTGTGGAAGCATGCATAAAAAAGTTTGAGAGGAGTGAGAGGGTGTTATTGATTTGTGATATGAATGGAAAGGTAGGGGATGTGAAGGTGCGTGGAGTAGTTGGTCACTGAGGTGTGCCTGCAGAAGTGGATGAGAGCGGTAATGCTCTAATGTAGGGAACTGATGATAGCCTGTACCCTGTTTAGGCACAAAATGATCCACAGGTATACATGGAGAGTGATGAGGTGGGTGGTGAATTGAGGCAATGATTGATTATGTGTGTGTGGATGAGAGAATGAGAAGATATGCACTGGATGTGAGAGCATACAGAGGTTGGGGAAATGGACCCTCTGCCCACCACTTGGTGGTGGTGAAAGCTAAGGTACAAATGCAATGGATAAATAAAACAAGAGAAGGGCAACAGGACACAGTCCATACAAAGAGGGTGGAAAGAGTTGCAAGAGGATGAAAAAGGACAGAGTATAAAAGAGAAGTGGAGCAGTTTGGTTTAATATGATTTGGAGCAGATGGGGGAGGTGGAACGTGTGTGCAAGTTATTCACAGAGGAGATCTGTGCAGCATATGAGGGTGTGTGTGGGGTCAGGAGAAGACAAAGGGGGTGCAAGATACAGCATGGTGGAATGAAGAGGTGAGACAAGCTGTGGCGCAAAAGATGACGGTATAGTGAGTGGATGGGAAGCAGAGGCATGGAGGAATTTGGGAAACGGAAGAGAGTTATATGTAGTAAAGAGAGAGGTGAAATGATCAGCAAGAGAGAGTAAGAAGGGAGTGGATGAAGAGTTTGGAAGGACTTTGAGTGTAAAGTGGAGGAAATATAAGAAAATGTTCTGGAATGGGGTAAAGAGAGTTAAACAGGGTGATAAAGAAGGTAATAAATGAGTGCAAGATAAAAATGGCAAATTACCAGTGGAGAAAGAAGAAAAAGTGAGTAGATGACAAGAAGGCTTTAAGGAAATGTTAAATATTGAGAATGAAAGTAACGAGAGTATAAGTGGCTGGGAATGGCTGAGAGGATTAGGGTGATGAGAAGGGATGAAGAGAGCATTAAGATGAAAGTAGTGGAAGCAATGAAGAAAATCAAAAAGGGGAATGTCCCAAGAACTAATGGAATGTTTGTTGAAATGCCGAAGCATGGAGGCGGGATAATAGTAGAATGGAAATGGAAGATGCGCAGAATGGCCTTTGAGGAAGGTAGAGTCCCAGAGGATTGGAAGTCAGGTATAATTATTCCCCTCCACAAAGAAAAAGGGCAAAATGAAGTTTGTGGTAATCATGGGGACATTTATCTTCTTCGTGTATTGGGAAGAGTATATGGTAGGATACTTAACCCTCCGTATCCTGACCGATTTTTCACCACTCCCCCCCCCCCCATCCCAACCAATTTTGCATTTTTTTTTTTTCCCACAAACCTCGGGTTTTTGTGAGAGGTAATTCAGAGAAAAAGTGCTCACCTGAGCTTAAAAGTGTCCAAAACAGGTGACCCTTTAAACACCTGGGGCTGGATTCTCTAACATTGTCGTAATTTCAGGTGCCTGAGCAAGATCTGGCACCTCAGATTACGCACTCCTGTGGCGCCGTATCTCTCACCAGAGTTTGGTATTCACTAATATTTTTTACGGCGCCGTACCCCGGTCGTAAGTTGTACGTGCCTTAAATCGGCAGTCATCAGCTGATTTCTGCTCAGCCAGTGACAGAGAATCTGACAAGTGAGGCTTTGTCATGATCAACCAATCACGGAGCGAACCCTCATATCAGCTGTTTGTTTCCCTAATGTAAACAGAAGCGCAGAGGGGAGAGCATGCATAACACACAAAACACAGTCCTCAACCCAGCAGAAGGAAGTGACATTAGAAACTAACTCGACATAAGTTCTTTGAGCAAAATATATAGTGGAAATAAAAACTCCATGTCCAACAGAACAAAACGAGAAACGTCCTAACGTTTCAAGTGACGAACTCTCAGTGATATTTCTTTCCTTTACTAGCCGTTTCTTTAGCGCGCCATCTTACCATACCCAGTGGATTTGTGCTACCCAGTGGATTTGTGCTATCATATAGTGTATGCCTGTATGTGTTTTATTGTGTACAAATGAATATTACCGAATCGTGCTCAACATACTAAAAGGAGGATTTCGTTTGCCAACTTCCCAACTGGATGCTGGGTTAGGTTAGGTTAGGCTGGGTTGGGTTGGGTTGGCTTGGGTTGGGTTAGGTTAGGTTAGGATAGATTAAATTATTAGGTATAGTTAAGCTAGGTTAGGTTAGGTTTAGTTAAACACTTACAGTAGGCTGTTTCCTTCCACAATTACTAATATTTCCGATCATATTGTCATAGTCATATTATGGTTATTATTCATTTGCACATCAAATGAGGCCTCAAAACACTCAAATGAACTAAAAAAAATAAAAGAACTATCAAATAATAATAATAATAATAAAAAGGAAACAACAATAAAGTAAATGTTTACCCTCTTAATTCTGATTAATGAAGTCTCCAAAACAAAAACAATTTTTTTTTTCCTCACTAGACACAAACATTACAAAGAAAGCAAACATTCTAGCATGGGAAACTATTACCTATAGGGTGAATAGTGTTAGCAGTGTGAAAAGGGAGAGCAATGAAGTGAGGAAGAAATTTCGTGATTTCAGATCACAAGTTATAGGGAAGGCAGCCAAGGCAATGAGGCAGGCAAAGAAAACTTTAGGTATTAAAAAAAAAAAAAAAATGCTATTTCTGTCGTTAGTTACATAGTGCCTGTGAGGATGTAAGCTGTTTGTTCTAACTTACCGTATCAAACAAACCTAACCCATTCATGAGGCGTTACTGGTAGAGGTAGGGTTTGATTATAACACTTTGGTTGCCTTGATCATAAAAGTCTAAAACTAAGAAGTCATTTCATTGTTTGAGGGGGAGGGAGGTGGGTTATGTTTTTGGCATTAATGACTAAGAATCATTTCGTACTGTAAGCAATTACCTTAGAAAAACTTATATCCCAAAGGATAAAATTGATCCCATAAATCAGTAATAATTTTGCTTTGGTCTAATGTTGAGCATTCATATTGTTAAAGTCATTCCTTTTGATTTTCCTTGTTACCTTGTCCAGTATATTGATGCATGAAATGGTTTGTATCGTACAGGCTTTGTTTAGGTATTGTTTGTTAGGTTTATTTAGCACCTTAATTCCACTGCCATGTCTGAAATAAAGTTATTGTCTTCATGTAAGTTTAATCACCTTTGTATATCAAACCGTCATTGTTTAGCACATCCATTATCAACCCATGAACTGCCAAAAGTCTGATTTCATGTCGTGGAAACCTATAATACCGTTGAAAATTCTCCTCAGGCACATGGAGAGGGTATAATGGATCTCTGAACCTTCTCTCTCGACGTAAATGTCGGTGAGCTAAATACATAGCCACAAGCTCCATCGTTGTACAGTAAACAGCAGCTGACTGTCCATGCGTCCCCAGTGGAGGCTTTCCCGGTGGCATGTTTATTTTTGACACATTCATATTACCTTGCAAAGAAATAAGTATTACCAGAGTTCTTATCAGCACAAAAAACGATTATGGCACATCTTTTATCTTTCTGTTTATTCAATTTCTTCTTTTACGACATTGATTAGAAGTGATGAGGGACAGGAGGCAAACGATAGGCCGAGAGGTTGCATACTTGATAAACACACTGACTCCGGGTTGTGATGTAGATTAAGGTATGTCCCCAAGGCACTTAACTTCAGGCGCCAGATCTTGATGCAAGATGGCGGCGCCCATGCTTAGTGAATGACTGATTCTGCCTCAGCACCGTATCTTTAGGCACCTTTAGGAGATCCGGCACCTTAAATGCTTAGTGAATCCAGCCCCTGGTGCCGTGTTTTCTGCAGCCGCGCTGCGGCTGTCATGTTTTCTATGGTAGTGGTAACTATTGCAAACCACTCAGAATAGGTAGATATTTGTTCATTTGGTATGAATTTAAATGTAGTACAAGAATATATTGGTTTTCGCACAATATTATAAGCAATATAAACGTTGTTTCACTCACTGAACACATCAACCTACCGCACCTTCCTTGGTGACGTTAACTCCTCATCTCTTCTGCTTGTTTCTTCCTCTGGCGGCACGTAATCTTTGTCCTCCACATTGTCATCGATTGGGGAATCACTCCCTCCTTGAATTTCGTACCGTGGCGTGACATGTCTTTACTGGCCAAGTCACTGTTAACAGGTGAGTTGCCAAGACAATGGCGTGTGGGGGGGGGGAGGTCACGCGGGGTAAGGTAGGCAGTGTCCTCGACAGGTGTCCCGCGTATACGCACCAATAATCATGAGCTGAATTTAATAAATGTGCAAATGACGGACCTCGCTATTGCAAGAAGTATGGATACGTTATTGGGACTGAGCATGACAAAACATTGCAACGTATCCGTACATTACTGGGACAAGGCGGGTTAATGACATAGGGAAATGACAGAGGACTTAGGTGGAGAAGAACAGGAAGTTCTAGAACAGAAGAGGTTGAGTAGATCAGATATATATCCCAAAGTGTTAAGTGGAAAAGTTTCTGGAAAAGAAAAAAAGTTGAAAGCTGACTTCATGGATTTGGGAAAAGTATATGACAGAATGGACGGACAAAGAATGTGGAAAAAATCGAGGATATGTGGAGTAAACGGGAAGCTGTTGAATGCTGTGAAGACTATGTATGAGGGTGCTAGGGCTTAAGTGCATGTGAATAGTGAACAGAGTGAATTTTTCTCTTTGAATGTTGGATTGCAACAGGGGTATGTCATGTCTCCATGGTTGTTCAGTCTGTATATGGGTGGAGTTATGAAAGATGAATGATAGGGCAGTGGATGCTGGAGTGGCCCTAATGACAGTGGGCAGTTTTTGGAAACTTCCTGTTCTGTTGTTTGCAGATGATATTGTATTGTTATGTGAAGACGAAGGGGAACTGCAAGGCTTGTTGAACAAGTCTGGAAGTGTGTACAAGAAAAGGAATCTAAAGGTGAATGTAGGGAAGAGTAAAGTTGTGATCTTCGAGAGAAATGAAGTCACTGAATGCAAAGTGAGATTGATGCTGGGGAAATGGAAAACGTGGGTGCATTTCAGTACTTGGGCACAGTTATGAATAGGGATGGAAGTCTGGAGGATAAAGTGATTGGAAGGGCACAAAAGGGGAGAACGGTTGCTGTTTCTTTGAACACAGTGGTCAGAATTAGGCAAGTGAGTATGGAAGTGAAAAAGTTGCTGCATGGTAGTAATGTGATACAAGCTCTAATGTACGGAAGCAAAACATGAAGCTTGTTGGATGGACACAAGTCAAGAGTGGGAGCATTGGAAATGAGTTATACCAGTAAAGTGTGCTTTGTGGGCGCGTGACGAGTGAGCGAGCGTTTGTACATAACACCTATCATCATAATTTCATCTTGGTGTAAACTTTCAACATTTCTGGTGAGGTAGTTGAACAGTAACATCAGAATAATTGAGCTTTAATATTTACTTTCTCATCTTTTTTTCTCTAGATGTGCATATAGCGAGGAACCGTAACATTTATCACGTGCACTATGTTCAGTTTTCTGCTCCCAACCTGCCGTGTCAACGAACTGCGTTGGTAAACGCTTGGCTATATATCAAATAATAAAACCCATAAATGGGGTGAATATCCTTGCTTTTTTCAGTCCCCAAACATAGAAAAAAACGTTCATGAAATAGTATGAGCGTAATATCCGATATTTAAGTGTTAGAATTCATGCAAGAACACATAGTGTCACAACAGGAAATGTTTTTAAATTCATTTTCGCAGTGGAATATGTCAATTGAAACCTCGGTACATTCCCTTGGAAAGCTGGGATTTCAAGGGGTTTCTTTGGTCTCATGAGCAAATGTATAGCTAAAAAGATTTATTGAATATATGTATTACCTGCTGAAAAAATCTCTTCTGTATCTCACATAACTGAAAAGTTATTAGCCACTGAAAGCCGTCGCAGTCGGGTCGTGTCGTGTTGGACCCTTTCCGGTCGTGTTGGGTTGCTCATTTCTCATCTAAACATAGGATAACCATCACTTTGCTACGCTTATTCGCTTCGCTCGTTCATAATTAGAGAAGAATGAGGAGTTACATGGAGAGACAGACCGACAAATGAGGAAGTGAAGGAGTGTTGTGGAGTGGATGTGGATGTGTGTGCTTTGGCCATGTGGAGAGGATGTAGAGTGAGACTAATGAGGAGAGTGTATGTGAGTGAGATGGAGGGAGGAAAGGGCAGGGGGAGACAAAAGATGAGATGGATGGATGGAAGGGAGAGGTAAATGAGAGAGAGGGTGTGGGTTGGGGGAGGGCAGCGTAATGGGAGGGGACAGGATGACATGGAGACGGTTTTTTGTGGCCACCCTTAATGGGATTAAGGCGCCTGGCTATAGGCAGATGGATAGAATGACTAGAATCTGATTGCTTAAACATCAGATTCCAGTGATATAAGGAGACTGTCCAGATTGTCTTAAAGTCACCATGTGCACCAATGTTTATATTGCACATATATAGAACCAAAATGGTGATAAGGCAAAGTTAAGTATTGTCTTTCAGCAAAGAATTTTCCTCACCGATAATAGATCACGAAAAATCTATGCAGATCAAAATGCGCAAAACGTTACTTGAACGAAGAAAATAAAAATGCAACACATATTCCTAAAATCATTTAAGTAAACTTAGAAGAATAGTTACACGTGGAACCAAAACTTTAATTCAACAACAGCTCTGCTAGTTTAAGCAATTGAGAGCACACTTACGATGTAACCAAGACAGCTGAAATTCCTGACGCTGTCTTAGAATCAGTATTTACAGCAGAAAAATTATGTTTTTATTTCTTATTCTTTCACGTCGATGGAGGTAACATAATTAGTGACATTATTATTAGAAATGTAGTACTTGTGATCAATTAACTTTGCATAAAAAAATCACCTGGGCCACATAAACCATTATTTTGGCGATTTTTTTTTTTTTCGTGCAGAAAGGAAAATAAAAAGATTTACATGAAATTTTAAACATTAATAATTGGCACTGCACTTCATGACTGGCAGCCACTAAGCAAAAGTCAATATTATAAAGAAATTAGTAAATCAAAACTCGAGAATTACTTCTGTGATACGTTAACATCAGTAGCAAATTACTGGAAAACACAAATATGTAATAGCTAAGCAATTATATTATATGAAAGAATCATAGCATGAATTTCCTAGCAACTGATTTTGTCTTGCTTATCCAAAGAGCGCCGTAATTGTTGAGGGATACTATATTCAATCCCTTAGATAGAAATTTTTATCCCAAGCTGAAAAAAAAAAAAAAATCATCCGGAGATACCAGGAGTAGATT
>NC_137021.1:41419280-41459280 GCF_032717465.1 Coenobita brevimanus | reverse complement strand
TGTGTGTGTGTGTGTGTGCATATGCGTGTGTGCGTCCGTGCGTATGTGTGTATGTGTGTATTTGTCTTTGTATGTGTGTGTATGTGTCTATCTGTGTATATGTGTATGTGCGCATATGTGCATGTGTGCGTGTGTGTGTGTGTGTGTGTGTGTGTGTGTGTGTGTGTGTGTGTGTGTGTGTGTGTGTGTGTGCGTGCGTGCGTGCGTGCGTGCGCGCGAGTGCGTGCGTGCGTGCGAGTGCGTGCGTGCGTGCGAGTGAGTGCGTGCGTGCGAGTGCGTGAGTGTGTGTGTGTGTGTGTGTGTGTGTGTGTGTGTGTGTGTGTGTGTGTGTGTGTGTGTGTGTGTGTGTGCATATGTGTGTATGTGAGTTTTTGTCTTTGTCTGTGTGTGTGTGTCTATCTGTGTATATGTGTATGTGCGCATATGTGTGTGTGTGTCTATCTGTGTATATGTGTATGTGCGCATATGTGCATGTGTGCGTGTGTGCATGTATATGTGTGCGTGTGTGCATGTATATGTGTGTGTGTGTGCATGTATATGTGTGTGTGTGTGCATGTATGTGTGTGTGTGTGTGTGTGTGTGTGTGTGTGTGTGTGTGTGTGTGTGTGTGTGTGTGTGTGTGTGTGTGTGTGTGTGTGTGTGTGCGTGCGAGTGCGTGCGTGCGTGCGTGCGTGCGTGCGTGCGAGTGCGTGCGTGCGTGCGTGCGTGCGTGCGTGCGTGCGTGCGTGCGTGTGTGTGTGTGTGTGTGTGTGTGTGTGTGTGTGTATGTGTATGTGTGTGTGTGTGTGTGTGTGTGTGTGTCTTTGCTTACACACTTTAAAATGAAAACATGGAGATACATTGTATATTCAGTACAATAATCATTACTAAAACCCTTTGCTACAACGGACTTATTAAGCTACTGTTCTTTGAATAACATTTGCAGTTGCAGCGATGAAAAGTTTATATGGACTGTGGTCAACTCTTTTACTGTCATTGACTTTTTAAGCAATTTAACATGACGAGTGCCAGCCAATTCAAGTCGACTACAAAGAATTATATAAACATCACATGGATGTATGCCTACTTTGAAATATTTTTTTCGACTATCAGTTTGTGATTATAATAAGCAGTGAATGTCCCAGGAGGGAGATGGTTCCCACTTCTCCCGATTACCTTTTTCTATAATATGGACACAGTAGGTACGGTACATTTTCTGTGTTTGTTATTAGGGGAAAAGCTGCGGCTGTTACCGAGTTCATTAACACTGATAACTTACCTATACTGTCCAAGCCGTATGAAGCCACATCCACCTTCATCTTACCCCTCATCAGACTGGTGAAGCTGAATAAATCCATCGTATCATGATAGTTGGTTTGCCTTTACTTGAGGAAATTGGACCACTCCTACAGCTTAATATTGTATTACGGGTACACATGCGCTATATTTAAGGCAATAGAAGCACCTTACCAAATAAAATCTTCTTCCTGAGAGTCTTTCATATATATATATATATATATATATATATATATATATATATATATAATTTCTGGGGTGGTAAATAAACGTTTCATGCAAAATCTGTTTCCCTGCTGTTTCTGTGTTCTGCTATGTCGCCTCGTTTGATTCGTCAGCGTTCCGGCGGAAATGGCTGTCCTAACCTACGCGTTTAACTAAACCTAACGTAACCTAGCTTAACCGTTCCGAATGATTTAACCTAACCTAACTGAACCTGACCTAACCTTGCATCAAGTTGAGAAGTTGGGAAACGAAATCCATGTTGAGTAAGATTCTTCCATCACGCCAGAAACAAACAGCTGTAGGTACGGCTTAAGAAACGTGATGATAAAAACTGTGTGAAATTTTTCAGCAGGGATAGGTTATCTGCCATCCTGAAAACAGTCAGAACAACACAGGAAACAAACTGGAAGAAAATGAATTTAATTGGTATGGTCCTTCTACTGCCTCCAGTAAATCATACATGTACCAAATAATGTTTGCATCAATGTCAATGAACCTTAATTATAAGCAGATTTTTTTTTTTCTGATTTGTTTTCACCTGGCTGAATCGGGTAACTCCCACAACTTGAATACACTTGTAGCTGGATGGAATTTCTTTAAAATTAGTTACAAGTCTCCCTTGTTGCAAGTCCAATCGACCCTTCGGTATGACCACACTTGACCACGACTGACTTAAATAAGGTTAGAGATCTCTGTCAAGCCAGAAAAGACGATGTAGCAAAACGTGCACTAACTCCGCGTCTACGACTGAGTGCTCCCACACTCGAGGTGGTACTGTACCGGTGACTGAAGCGATCCGGAGTTTGAAGGCTTCAGATGCTTCAGATCCAGTGGCTGAGAATGAGATGTGAACCCCTTCTCATCTTTGAACTTTTTATTTCGCCTCTGCTCTAACGTTCTACTAATGCTTTTATGGTCTCGTCTCTATTCCCTTATTCCACTTAATACCATACAAATTTATTCAGCTGATCGTGAATTGTATCTGTGAATGTTAACGCTGATACCACTGACACTTTCACAGTGGGCACAATTCTAGTATTTTATTGCTGCTAACATCACATTATTTTATTCAGGTAAGTATGAGTCATCGAGCCCAAGAGTACTAAGTAAATGTCATGTTAAAAAATTATTCATATTAAGCTATGAGTTTCCAAATGACAAACGTCTAATATTTTATTTAAGTGATGAAGGAGGAGGATGCACAATACTTTGATAGTAAATTCAATATATATATATATATATATATATATATATATATATATATATATATATATATATATATATATATATATATATATATATATATATATATATATATATATATATAGTACTTACTTTCACAAAGCTCGATGTGAGGCGAAAATTTACCAAAAGTTGGATACCCTTGTGCACGGAGAAGAAAGAATACGGAGTAACGACTTAACGTTAAAACTGCGAGGTCCTAACCTTCACGCCATCTAGGGCACACGCTAGATAAGGGAGAACGGGAATAAAAGAAAACGGTTGTAGGGTAGACTATGGTTAGATTATGAATCGGGACTATACAAGCCTACCATGTGAAACGAAGTTAATTTTATCAATTGATACTTATATGGTACATAAGCATCCTTCACCACTGATACCATATTGGTGATGAATAGTGTCCCATCTATTGTATTTGAGACAAAGATTCATTCCAATGATGAAAGTCTGCTACTTGGAATATAATGGATGTATTAACAATACAGACAAGAATATTATAATGTATTTATTGGGTTATAGGTAGGACAGCTTCCCACATACATGTTAGCTTACATTATTATCCCGATAACATTCAGACAGGACACAGAAACCCATAACTGTTTGTTGTTTTTGTTCTGTTAATCCTAAGTATCATGTTGATTTAACTAAAAAAAAAGTATTTCATTGTTTTCAGATGCACTCTCGTCTACCACATATCTGCGGATATATTGGCAAAATAGTAAATACCCCCTCCTGTGTGAAACATGCCACATTAAAACAAAAAATTAAATGTAGCTTACATGTTTCTGAAGCTGGAGTATGAACGTCATATTACAAATTTTTTTCGAGAATATGTCATGAATACAAGCAACGTATGGCAAAGTTTTTATGTGATTCGTAACCATTTTATATAGGCTTCAAACAATAACACGGTTTGCATATGTCTAAGCTACTGCGATACAAATATGCTGGGCAATTACCAAGTGTGTGACATAAATGACAGTTTTTATCATACCATTATGCATGCAAAGGGTAATGACATTTACATTGGAAGACGAATATAAAAAGTGTACAAGCCAATGGTCGTATAAAATATGTTAAAATTTGTTGGTTTGTCATCACTAATGCACCATACAGAAAACCAAAGAACTTGAGTAAGATCAATTTGTGCAATAATGCACGGAATGGAATACATATGTATATTAATAAATACATTCATACATCTACTGTACAGTGTTACCTACCAGCCCATAGGCCTATCTCTTTATTCATCATCTATCTGTCTATCTGTATCTGCATCTATCTGTGTCTATCTATCTGCGATTTAATCACTTAATAACATGCAGTTCATAAATATGGTAATACCCACAGGAAAAAAGGAAACACTAAATATGCCATGAGTTTGGGCTATTTCGCGTTTCCTTTTCCCTGTGAATATCATTCTCTCTCTCTCTCTCTCTCTCCTGTAAGTACCTCATGTAGTTTAGGAAAATTTGTATTTCATTACATGGTTCCTACCTGCATGTAATAGTAATTTCCCGTTATCGGTATACGAGTAACAGTCTTTAATAATGGTTGGTGCATATCTTCACTGTCATTTTCTCGAGATCAATAATACGGCAAAATATATGAATACTGTCAATAAATATTAATCGTGTGAGGGCCGGTAAATAATATCCTACGTTGCGAATGTAGCGGTATTACTTCAGCAAGTTCACTTGTCCCATATCAATGGCCAACGTATCCTTTATCATATGTGTAATGAAGCACAGTATCCTCCCTTGCCCCCCCACCCTCCGGACGCCCTTGTACAGGGCTCTTGTACTGAAAGGATTGTTGAGTGCTCTATCTAGTTAAAATTAACCCATCCAGTTTGAAAAGTCTCTCCAAAACCGGGGAATATCGACGGGTAGTATCTAATATATATACACCATGGTCCATATATAACGTTGCTCTTTCACTCAGGGGGGCGATTTATTGTGTGTTGCAGGGACGACTCGTCAGCGTTATCTCTGTTTATCCTGCATCACTTATTCGCTTAATACTCCCACTGCCGTCCCCGCAGCACACAGTTTATCACCAGGTGACTTTTTACTGGAGCGTTAATTACAGACCATTCTGTCGTCGTTCAGCAAATGACACTGATGGTTTCATTTGGCAGCAGATCAGTGTCACTAGAGTCACTTGCTGATGACGCGTGACTATTTGACCACAGAAAAGTTATCACTTCTTAAGAATTTACCAGACCGATTCACATACTATACGCTTGCTATCTCCATGTGATTTTATTCAGCATGGGAGATATTTTCAGTTTGCTTTTCGTTTCCTTTTCTTTTTTTATCTGGGTGTTAGTCGCGTAACTTAACATTAACCCTGTCACTGCTATACATAAAATCGAAGTTACAGGAAATCAACGGAGGGGGGGAGTGAGGAAGGATATTATTTCGAAAATGTCTTCGAAATTAATTGCCTGATGCTCTTAGGCTCATTTGCCTCAACTATAATAATATCGTCTCCTAATAGTAAAAATATTTTAAAAGAGTTCAGGTTACGATGACAGAGGTAATGCTGAATTTCTAAAGCTCTCAGGCTACTATACTCGCTCTGAATTGTAATTTCATATGATGTAAAACAAAAGATAGAAAAGAAAACTTACGTCGTCCTGACAAAGACGGGATTAACATAATACTAAGAACCTCAAGCTTCTATGCCTCATCCTTGAGTAAATAAAATCCTTTAATGTTAACTCAGATAAAATAATAGAGTTGATGCCATCTTCTATGCCTGATTTGTCTTGACTCATATTTTCAGCTCAGGAGCAACTACTACAGTAGTGAGGATTAGATACATGCCCTGTTAACCTTTTAATTACCAAGTTGCGCTCTCATCTAAGCGTTAAAAACCGTCTGGGAAGAGCAAAAGTGAAATAAAAATCACATTCTCTGGCCGAAGAGAAAATAAATATACTACACCTTTTCTCTGACTAGTTACCATATATTTCTAATAGAAGTGACGGTCATTTCTAAGTCGCAACATTTCGAATCCCAAAGAATAGTCATTTTCCCTTTAATGTTCTGGACAATAGTAACCGAACCCCTGATCCCTACGTTCTGAAAAAAGTAATATGAGAATTGCCCATCCCTCCTCTCCTCCACTCTCCTTCCCACCCTTTTATCCTCTCCTCTCACTCTTCATTCTCAGCTTCCATTACTCCTCTTCTCTACTGTACCCCATCCTCCTTTCCCTCTCTCTCCCTCCTCCCGCTCCCTGCCATTTCTCTCCTCGCATAACCTTCCTTCTTCCCCCATCCCCCCCCCCTCTCTTCTACTTTCTCTCTTTACCATTCTTCCCTCCTTCCGATTTTACTTTCCCTCTTCCTCTCCCGTTTCACTCTCCTTGTACTCCTTTTCCGTTCCTTGGTTTTCAACCCACGTTTTCTCTCTCCCCCTTCCCTTACCACCTCGCACACAGTCTCCTTCCTCCACCATTCTCCTTCCTTCCTCGTCTTTCCTTCCTTCTTACCACTGATCCTCTCTTCCTGTCCTGTCTTCATCATTCCATCCTTTTCCCCTATTCCTCCCGACTCTCCCCTGCCACCATTTCCTTTTTCTCACTACTCTCCTTCATTTCTCCCCCCTTCCTTATTCCATTCCCATCACCCCTCTCGCCTTCTATTTTCACTTTCTCCTCTCAGCTTCCTCTTACCCCCTGCGTTCTTGTCTTCTGCCTCTCCTGTTCTGTGTCTACGTATTCTTCCCCCATTCTATTGCCAAGATTCAATCTCTCTCCCACATCCCTCACTCCATCTTATTTTATACCACATTAACCTCTCTTCACATCTCTCCTTGCCTCCTTCCTCCCCTCTTTCCTACCCTTTCCCTTTCTTCTCATTCATCACTCCAGCTCATTACCTCATCTCCTATACCCTCTCGTCTCTCCCCCTTCTCCTCCATCACCCAGTGTCTCCCTTTCCCCACCTGTCTTCCTACTTCCCTGTCTACACACACCTTGCCTCCTTCTTCCTTTCTCTCTCTCCTCCGTTTGCATCGTCCTCCTTCTACCCTCTCACCTTTCCTCCACACATTCTTCTCTCGTCCCATCATCTCAGCCCCCTCCTATCATCCCTCCTTTTCCTTTTTCTTCCCTCTTTCCCTCTTGCCATCACCTTTTCTTGCCCCCCTCCTTTCCTTCCTTACCCTCTCTTTCCACTCTTCTCTCCTCTACCGCTCTCCAAAGTTCATCCCCTCTCTTTTCGCCTTCACCTTTTCTTCTCCTCTTCTCTTAATCACCCTTAACTAAAGCACTATCCCCTCCACCTCCATCCCTTACGCCCCATTCCCTTCCTGATATTCAAACCTATTCTCCTGACAATTCACTCCACCCTTTTTTCATCTCCCCACGCTCATTTTCACCCTCTTCCGTTTTTACTTGCCCTCCGTCACTCTCTCCACCCTCACACTTCTCCTCCCCCAACTCTCCACCAACACTGAATTCCGGATGACAAACTACGTAATTCTGAACTCTAGCCTTTTCACCATCCATGTTCCTGTGACATTGATTAATCTCCCCACCCTATAATAAAGAGGCACCTTCCATCTGGCCCTTTGGGATTGGGTTTTAGGTCATTCTCACGTTCACATTCATTCAGCAACTAAGTGGCTCTTTCTACGTCTCTCTCTCTATATATGTCTGTGTTATTTCTCTCTCTCTCTCTCTCTCTCTCACACACACACACACACACACACACACACACACATATAGTCCCCAAATTAAGAGTGTAAATTGCTGTGAATTCCTGTGCTTTGAATATCTATTGCAGGGAGAGATAATGCGATGAAAAGTGCCATGGTATGCCACAGCGTGCGGACATACTTTTCAATATTCAGGTGTTCTTTTGATATTGAAATACACACGATTGCCCTCACAGTAGTAGTAGTAGTAGTAGTGGTGGTGGTGGTGGTGGTGGTGCTACTACTACTACTAGTAGCAGCTGCTGTTGTTATTGTTGCATCAGGTTAATCTGAAACATGAATCGGGTTCAGTGCAGGATTAAGCTAACCTTATGCTATTTATTGTCCTTCTTTTGAGGAATAGGTATATAGCTGAGGGTTGTTTATATAACCAGGTAATTGAGCGTCCTGTTTATATCAGTGCCAACACTTGAAGGCGTCCTTCTCCAGTATCACAGGAGACCCACGTTAAAGATGACGGGCATCGATTTCCAAGGTTCAAGTACCCCCCCCCACCATTTCCTCACCCCCCAGAGACTCTTCTCATATTCTGGACCCCGCACCCCAATAAACAAGCAACACAAAAGGTCCATGGTAAAGGTGACGTATATGAATTTTAAGGTTTGCTGATCGTCCTTCCCTTCAACACCCGCTCTCCCTACCTTACACTACACGTCTCACAAGTTGTTGATCCACATCTCTGTAGCCAAACAAAGTTTTCCTTTTTCAGATTTACATAATTTATACAGGAAGCATACGACTGAGGTAGTAGCCAGATGTGTGTTCTATATCCTCAGACTTCCACCCGAGCATACCTTCCCCCCTAACATATCATAGTTCGTGAAACTCTTGGTTCAGTAACAAATACACCTGATGTGCAGTTTTACACATTTAATTATCTTGTGATTAAGGCAAAACCCAACAGTTCTCAGGATTTTACACCTTTAGTATATACAAGTATATGGCAAAACCGAATTCTAGGGAGTTAGAAAAATCTACTTCATACCCACCCCAGCACCTGCCAAGCATTACATCTTTTGAATGCCGTATCTGAGTAACCTTTTCGCTTTTGACTGTTCTGATCTAAGACGCCCAATGACTCAGTGGGAAAAGCCCAGTCTATTGATACTAGTACTATTTATTCTAAGGTCCTATAGTCTTCCTGCACGCCTACCTCACAGTCTCCCACCTCCACACAACTCAGCTTGTGGACACCTTTTTAGGGGAGCAGTTGAGGGCAGTGGCAGTATGCCCAGTTAGCACCTGGATGACAGTTCCAATATAGGGCAGAGCAGACTCTTAGACGAATGTTTCTCTCCCTTTTCTTTATTCACCTGAATGTGCAAATGGGAATTTGGATGTAAATTAGACTGCTTTGTGTCACTGAATGGACAAAGACTGAACCTTGCCTAAAGCTGATTGCTTACCAGAATGACCCTCTGTGTAGTCGAGAGGCATTAATCGTATGCCTTAATCTTCATCCTGCCAAGAAACTAGGTCTTACATAGGTGGCAGTTTATATATACACATTAGAGCGACATTTGAAATATTAATGCTAATAATGTAGAAGGCATAAGAATTAAACAAAATGAGGATATAGTTAAAGTACATTGGAAAGGAAGATGTACTAGAAATCTTCGACCAATACTGAAAAACATGAAGGTAGAGAATCATTTTTTTTTTTTTTTTTTTTTTGATGATTCTTCCCCTGTAATAACTCCAGTAATAGTCAATGTTCTGTCAGGCCTCCAATTGTACTCGTGACTATCAGGGACAAAGGAACTCAGATTTATTCAATCAGTCTGGAAGCCCAAAAAATCAAGCTTGGATTCCTCTAGTTTCGAGTTGGACGTGCAGTTAACCAGTAAACCACCAACTAAGCCGTCCACCACCAGCAAACCCTTACACCACTAACTAACCCATGCATCACCACTTAGCTCTTACACCACCAGCTATCCATGCACCACCAGTTAACCCATTCACCACTAGCTAGCCCATGCACCAGCAGCTAACCCATGCACCACTAGTTAACCCATTCACCAGCAGCTAACCCATGTATCACCAGCTAACCCAGGCATCACCAACTAACCCATGCATCACCAGCTAACCTGTGCACCACCAGCTAACTCATGTACCACCGGCTAACCCATGCAACACCAACTAGCCCATCCTCTGTTTTCCTCTTCCTGTAACACATCCGAATCCTGAGACGAACTACATTTCTCAATTTCTGCTTCACAAAACATATGAGCTTTGGGAGAGGACGAGAGCACCGCATTTCCTATGAGGGCTCGACTTCAGTAAACAAACACGGCCCAGATGCTGTGTTATATATCCGGGCCTCTTCCGCCAAACTTTTTTTCTCCGGAGGCTGAAAATATACGTGAGGTTTGAGTTTTGGAATTTTGGGATTTTCTGTCTGATGGAATGTTAGTGTTGTGTTGTTGTTTTGCTCCCCGTGAGGCTTGTGTGTGTGTGTGTGTGTGTGTGTGTGTATGTGTGTGTGTGTGATAAAGGGGGGGGGGAATTTAAGCATTAGTTACTGTTTTCTAAATATCGTGCTGGTCTGTCAGAGAATATGAGAGAATTATTAGCGTACCAGTGCTTGCCCACTAAAGTCTACGGAGCTAACTAATAGTGTTTACTGTACATAAAAAATGTTTGCAAATACCATTATCTTTGTTTTCATACCATTATTCACCGCTATTCAGCCCACAATGGCCAATTCTGACCAAAAAGTAGAAAAAATGATTCTCGTATATTTTCGCGTGTCACGGTTTTCAGTATTTTACCCCGTCGCGTCGCGCGAGAGGACCAAAATATTTGTTTGGTATATTTTTGACACTCCCTGGACTTACTTTGACGTAATACAAAGGGAAGTAGGTCGATATCGTTTGTCCTTTTTGTGAAAGTAACGAACAAACTCACAGACAGACATTCTCGCGTGTCGTGATTTCCAATAACTTCGCCCGTCACGTCCAGCGCGACAGCCATTTTTTGGGGGGTGGGGGGATAATTTTTCTACACTCCCTGGACTTGCCCCGACTTAACGCAAAAAAGAATGACAGTTCTCGTGAAAGAAGCGAACAAACTCACAAACAGACACACACATACACAGCTGGACTACATTATTTAGATAAAATAATAAAGTAGTTTATTGCTTATGCGTGCACATGAGAGAGAGAGAGAGAGAGAGAGAGAGAGAGAGAGAGAGAGAGAGAGAGAGCATAACATACTGTATATTTGGCTTTACGATCATCTCCTGACGCGTGGGAAATTGTGCATAAGTATGAGTTTTGTTTATCATTGTGTTTAGATTTCTGTGTGTGTGTGTGTGTGTGTGTGTGTGTGTGTGTGTGTGTGTGTGTGTGTGGATAAGTTTGTGCTTTATGCCTATTTTTATGTAAGCTACGGACGGACTACTATAGCTTAAGGTAACTTGTCCTCTGACCTCTAAACGAACGCGAGTGGTGTAACACTGAGTAATGTAAACTAACATCGCACTCCCACCATAACCCCTTAACTAGTGGTACTTACCAAGGGTACACGTAGCCATTGGGGTACAAAATGTTATTGCAGAGGGTACTAAACACTGATTCATTTATACATTGCTCTATAGTAACTCTCTTTTGCACTAACTTTGATACTTCTTTTAGTTCTAGAAATATCTGCTTGTTATAGGTGTATGCCAGTTTCTTACTTTCATACTTGGCCATAGTTGTCACTCTCATCATCTTTGTTACTGAGGATATGTGCTTCACAGAGAAACTTTTAATTATGACAAAACACACTGGGTAAGTAATGATGTTATTGTTCTGATATACAGCATGAGACTGTCGGTGTTGTGGAAAAAGGAATGACCGAACTGATTAAAATTATAGAATATTAGTAGGAGTTAATTTGCTCCTACCATCGCTGCTTTTCCCATTGTGATGTTACTGTGGTAGAAAATAAGCAGGACTTTAACAACAATCATATTATGAAAGGAGTACACTGGAAGTACAAAGGAAAGCAAGCCTTGACAGACCTAAATGTCACTTCAGGGCTGTGTGTTACAGAAAAAAACTATGATTGTCATAGCTAATTCTATGAGCTGAAGATACGAAGGTTCTTTTCTGCCCACAGTACCATTCAGCTGAAATCGGCAGGGAAAAGTAAGGACCATCATGCAACATTAAAATATAATAAACAAAACTACCATGGAATTCATAGAAAAGAAAAGTATATTCAGCAGTAACTTAATCTGTTAAGGGAAAAGATGAGTTTGTGAAACTGCTGTCTGAACACTTCTGGTGTACTCTCCTCAAACCATTTCCACAAATGGCAAAAAGAACTCTCCATATACAACTGCATAGTATCACACATAAACGTTGCACCTCATGTAAAAAGAAAATGAACAGCTAAATTCAAGTCGTGTAAGGAAATTCTGACAGTAGATCGACAGTACTGATAAAACGACGTATGCCCTCAGATTTTCGTCGTTTTACCAATACTGTTAATCAAAAACAAGAAAACAACGAGTCTGCAGTTGATGTAAATCTCTCCATATAACTGGTTGGACTATGTAATACATTAAGGCAAATATGCAGTGTGGTGACACAGTAGTAATATGCTGTGGAAAAAACAGCACCTAATTTAAGAATTCATTTTAATAAGAAGTAAGAACAAATATCCTTAGAATGCAAGGCGTTCCAGCCCCAGTGTTCACTCATGATTACTAATCTCTGACCAGAGTCAGCCAAAGTCGTGGCCAGGCGTAGGCTACACAATCAGACACGTTCAACCACCGTTCCAGAAAGGTTTAGTGCTTCAATGTACAATTTTCTAAGCATCACTGAAACATTTTTGCTTCACATATTACTTGTTCAAGTAATAGACATGCATTTTAAGAAATAAACATGAAAGATGGTCATAGCTGTTATTTTTAGTGTGTAATGAGTGTGTGATGGTATTTGACATTCATACTGCTTATTATTAATCCCTTCATTATTTCAGTGACCTATTTCTTGACGCGAGCATTTAACCGAGCTTTTGATAGGTGATAGCGGAGAAATATCCACGATTACCACAGCAGCTGGCATCCACACGATGTATTCTGAGTATGCTTTATAATTTTTATATCATTGACAAAAGTTTACCATTACTTGCTACACTGAACTAAATGTTTTTTTTAGTCATAACAGGCCCCGTTACTATCCAGTGGAAATTGTTGCTCTATTCTGACGCGATGTCTTTGCTGCATGCCCCCTCTGGTCGAAATGTGTGCCAGTTAATGCCATTAATTTACAAATGATTAATATATATGATGCCAATATCCACACAGCTCATGCCTATTTACTTGATGGAAATTGCCCAAATGCAGATTGAAGAAATGTCGGCCCCTGTCAATAAGCGCAGATTGCTATATCATGGAAGAGAAACAATAAACATATGATAATATCAGAGATATGAGGAGCAGAACGCATCAGATCACCTGGTTACAGTTTAACACTTCTTTGCCCCGCCCAGTAGTGTAGAGACTGCTTTCGAATGCGTGGCTCGTGTGTGGTCATAACACTACCCGCCACAGGCTTCTGGTCAGAGATTAGTAATCATGAGTGTACATTAAGAGTCACTACTTCAGTCCGATTTCCTTTTGCTTCTTTATTTCATGCTGTGTTATTATATAAAAAATTTAGATAAAAGACAGATAAAGCCTTCATTAATTATTTCATTGGGTACCACATCTTCTCTTGGTAAAGTATTTGATATTGTAATTAATAAACAAATAGACAAACACGTTGAATCCAACAACTTAATTAATGATGGACAATATGGTTTTCGCCACGAAAGATCCATTGTTGATATACTTAATCTCCTGACTCATACCATCCATCAGTCAACTGACCAATATGGAGAAACTCATGCAGTAGCCCCGGATATTTCTAAAGCTTTTGACAGTGTGGGACCATTCCCCGCTATCCAATCTTCTTTGCTATGGCCTACCATATCTTGTTCCTCTGATTTCCTCATATCTCTGCTATAGAAAAATATGAGTAAAAGTAGTTGATGTATATTGCAAATTCCACTCGATTAATGCCAGCGTGCCACAAGGATCCATTCTGTCTCCAACAATATTCCTAATTCATATTAATGATTTCTTATCTGTCACCCATAATCCCATTCACTCATATGCCGATGACTCAAAACTCCACATTTCATTCACACTTAAACTCCCATTCAAGAAGTTGTATATCTCAAACTCACAATTTAGTACAGCAATCTCCATAAATCAAGACTTATCTAAGATCGCCGAATGAGGACAAAATAACAGTCTCATTTAATGTAAGGAAAACCAAGTATATACAGTACAGTACAGTTTACTGTTAAACAGATAATGCCTGACTCATATACTATCTTCATTGCTACATATATTCTTATCTCAAAGAGTATTGAAATTCTCGGTGTTTCACTTCATAATGGCCTCAACTGCACTTCTTTTGTTAAATCACTTGCTAAAATCGCTTCAAAGAAACTTAGATTATTTTGCGGTCTGTAACTTCTTCACTGCTGAGCAGCTAGCTATAATTTGCAAGAGGCATGTGCGCTCTCAGATGGATTATTACTCCCCCTTGTGGAATGGATGGGGAGAGGTTGCACTAGAACAACTAGACAAAATTCAAAACAAAGCTGTAAGAATTATTAATGACCATTTTATTACAAATGAACTACCTCCCTTACAGGTAAGAAGGAATGTTGCCTCCCTAGCATTATTTGACTGACGTTTTTATGGCAAATGCTCAGACGAAGTTGCATCCATTGTGCCGGCTCTCGATGCTTTCTCCTGCGCTACACGGGCATCCAGTAGCGCATATGACTGGACTGTCACACTGCCATATTGCAGAACTTCTGCCTATCAAAATTCTTTTTTTTTTCCCAGGCTGCATCTCTTTGTAACTTGCTTCCCCAGAGTTTTTTCCCCCCAAACTTCAACCAATGGCTGTTCAAGTCCAACTGTGACAGATTTTTTTACGAATGGAGGACACCTGTTGTCTGGTGTAAGGATTATTTTCTTTTGTTCATTTGTTTTTCCTTCCTCTGTTCTGTTAAAAAAAAGAAAAAAAAAAAAAGAATGGAGATGCGGGAGAGGAACGCCTTCACGCTGTGCCACTGGTATAACTAAATATTCCTTTTTCTCTAACTTGGCCCAAAATTGCCACCTCAACTCCTCGAGAACCTAATTGCAACAACTGTTTAACACTAGAATATGGTGTTAGTCACAAAGCAGTGCTATGGAGAGGATGGAGTCACAGCATTATCTTACTCTGCCACTGGTTTACGTGAAACAAGCGGCAAAAGAACGAAAATTTGAACCAAGTTAAGTTGAATGAACTATGTACACGTTCGTCAACTCCCTATCTCTCAAAATGAAGATAGTGAACTGTAGGAAAAGGCAACGTCAGCATGCAGTCCAGTGGGTTTTATCCAAAGAAAACTGATGCTATAATAACAATAACATCAATTATGACAGTCTATAGTCAACTGCTTAGAATCGTCTGGTAGCAGCAACATGGATATGTACATAATGAAAGGTACTTAACTTGCCCGGAGTGCTGCAAATACACCTTCCTCAGAGCACATTACAGTATACTCTCTCTCTCTCCAGCCGGGTGGTAAAATTAATATCTATTTTGCTCCCGGCTACCTACGTTTCACTGACAACCCGTCCAAGGGGTAAAAAAACAAAACAAAACAAACAAAACAAAAAAGATCAAAGCCCCCCTTAAGAGGACATCATTCAGAATCGAACTCGAAAAATTAACTACACGGCCCCCAGTAATGGTGTGTTTAAGGTTTAATCAGACATTGTTTTCAGGGTTCGGAGCTCAGTTAATTACCTTCAGAACGTGTACAAATAATACTCAAGATCAATAGCACAGGTGATTAAGAAATATAAACTGTGTGTCCCGCTGAAGGAGTTAAAATGCCCTATCCTTTTAATATTCATTATTTACCTTACCCATCACTACATCAAACCCTCTCTATCTCTGGACATATTGTACAGTTTCAGGTATATCACTAATTTAATGGGTCTAGCTTCCTCATTTTTTTCTTCATTTTCTCCATATCCTCGTTTCTTTTTTTTTTTGTTTCTTTTATTTGTTTCTCTATTTCTTTTATTGAATTCGTTCTTTCTCATCTCTTCCTTTCTCATTTTTATCTTCAGTAACCGCTATAGTTCGTCGATGCTGCTATGCTGAAGATTGTCGTCATTCACCAGTTCACAGTCCGTGGATGAATGACTGAAAAAGATAGTACTAGCTTCTTTACTCTCTCCATGGCAATTCTTCTTGACCAACATTATATTCTTGTATTAATCACGTGTTACGGATGAACATTCAAGATGGAGAGGTGGAATTTTTAGGCCACGTTAATGCAGACCGAATGTCTTAGTATCACTATGCTCAGCACTTCAACAAACACTTCATTCTCTTGCCATCCTGACACAACAAGATTATCTAATTAGTACTCTCAGGTTCCTACGCCTCACTCATGTGAAGAAAGTCATCTAGCGTTAGTTGGAATATAATATTAGAGCAGTCCCGAAATTCAGAGGGCTAACAAAGGATGGCAAAGAGTTCTGAGACTGTCTGTTACTATAGAGGTAATAATTATCCTAACTATTCTATTTGTCAGAGACAAGGATAGGTAGGCAGTGAGTTATAACATTTTCATGCTCCAATGTTTCATTCTCAATAAAAAAAATAAAATCATCTGACCATAACAGGAATGGACAAGTAAAGCTGTCTCCATCATAAGGAAGGTAACAACTGTCAGAGAAGAAGAGTTGTGGTTTGGATATTGTGCACTCACATATTATTTGACAACGACTATTATCCGTATGCACTCAGTTCGTCATATCAAATAACCACAGTTAATAATATCCTTATACACTGGCACCTATATCCAACTCCTAGACTCCTATGACTCAAGCTAAAAAAAAAAAACTGACGTTAGCTGGATTAGAATATTAGATTTGTCTCGATCATATAATGGTTCAGGGTATTGTCACTAGCGTGGTTACCGAGTGGAGTAGGGGATAGAGCAGAATAGAACTGAATGAAAGTGGAGGAGGTGAAGATAAAGTAGGGAGATAAGACGAACGGTCGAAAACACTAAATCATATTCGTGGATGTCAATGACACCAGACTTTTGAGAAAATAAGGCTTCACCCTTTTTCAGCTGTTTGTACAGCTGGAAAAAGATTACTAAAAAAATTTTGTTTTGTTTTTTCTGTTTCTGGCCAATATAAAACTTTGTAATTTTCAATAGGTATGCAAGAGCAACCTTGTCCTTGACAAAATGGTTGTGACAAAATTGTAGGGGGAGGTATTAAGAGTGTTTTTCCAGTGACTGTCCAGCTCCGCCTTCTTAAAAATTACTAACTGGCTAAGAGTAGGATGTGTTAGCTTGTGAATGGTAGCTGAAGCCTTCTTTGTGTGCAATAGGCTGTAGACTGCACTTAAGTCTGACCATTTGGCTTGTTAAGTCTAAGGAGGTGGAGCAAGTCACCATTAAAGCGTGAGGAGCTAACGGGAGACAAAGTTTAACAGTTTATCACTAGACGCATTCGGGAATCACTTCCCACTAGACACAGTGTATCACTAGATACATCTGTGCAGACACACTTGTTCACTCTGATTACAAAACACAGAGGCTGAGCACATTGCCCCTTTTTAGTTCACCTCTCCATATAATATGGGTGTCGATTATAATAACACCAGCGCCAATGAGTTTTCCTAGTTGCTCAGGCTTTGAGTATGTAGCTTCCACCTATTGTAATTTGGTTAGGTAAGAGAAATAACTCATTTTTATATCTGTATTGTGAACCTATGTGGATCCACTTATGTAAACGAGTCCTGGTTTGCTTTTGTGTGTATGTTACAGTGTAAAGTAAAGATGGCAGTTTTCTTGTGATTTTTTACATACCCTCTTGGTTACTGATAAGTGGTTAAGTAAGCACCGTAATATAGAATCATAACAGTATCAATATTATCATTCTTAGTTTCAGTTAACTTCCCCTTTACTGAATCATTTGTAGGGTGTTAGCTGAAAAACAATACTAGAACAACTCTGCCCATGAAAAGGTTGAGATAAATAAATAAAATCACCGCAATGCCACTGCTCCCTCATTTACATTAACCTGATAGTTGCGACGTACATCATATGATGGAAAACTTGTAGTTGCGACTTACATCATATGAGCACGCTTTTTTTGAAATGGGCACGCTACATACTTTTCCCATGTGTCCTCATTACTTCACCACGGCTGAACTAAGGTAAATAAAGAACTCATTTTCGTTTTTCCTATACTTTTCCATGCACACTTTCAGTACATATGAGCAAACACCATTTTTGAGAAATATTTTCCTGTTTTTTGGGGCATGGGGGGAGACCAGGAATGTCCTCATTTCTTCACCACGCCTGAACTAAGGTAAATAACGAACTCATGTTTGTTTTTCCAATAGTTTTCCATGCATTCTTTCATTTCATATCAGCAAAATTTATTTTCGTGAAAGAAATTTTTTCCTGTTTTTTAGGAATCCTAATGCCTCAGATGTCGGGTTAATTCAATAATTACTAACAGTAGCATTCAAGCACACTCCAGTCACCGTTACCCGAGCCATGTCCATATGTTTTTCTTCCTTTAACTTCTTATTCGCTTACCAAAAACTCTTTGCGATTTTTAACTTTTTTTTCCAGCAAATTGGAGGTACTTTCATTGTGACCATTAAAAATCTGTGGGATGATTTTAATTAGCTATGAAACCCACAACGATCATAAGACTGACAACAGTGAGGATGCAAAACACTGCTATCCGTCTCAAACAGCTGATAATCGTGCCATTAACACACTCAATCTTTTATGTTTACTCCTAGCTGAACAAAAATCTCCGAGATATAATACGAGAGGCGTCCTGGCTATGAGTTCATGGGAACAGAAACAATGCTTTCCTCCATCACATGACTCATTATCAGCTGAAAAAGGGTCTGTATTAACAGGAATAAACACTGTACTTTTCCCGACCGTACGATGTCTAATGTTACTGGTATTATTAGTTTCAGGCGCAGATAAATCACCCATAAATAAACAAATTCTCCTGGCCCTAGGTGGAAAGAGTACTAAACCTGCACCAACCATTAAAGCAATAATAATAAAAAAATCATCATTGCACACTACTTTCCTTTCAGGCTATAGCATCAGTACACATTTTAGTAACGTATACGTAAACTACCACCATCGTTATGCACCTCGTGATCGCTCTATCTACCACTGTCAGGCTTTTATAACTCGCTCTGAACTGAATGACATCGTCTAGCATTTGCTGGAAGAGAATATTAAAGGTATCCTGCGGAGTAATAACATTCCTGATGCGCGCGCGTGCACATACACACACACACACACACACACACACACACACACACACACACACACACACACACACACACACACACACACACACACACACACACACACACACACACACACACACACACACACACACCACCCCATCCCCATCCCTCCACACACACACACACACACACACACACACACACACACACACACACACCACCCCCATCCCCACCACTCCACACACACACACACACACACACACACACACACACACACACACACACCACCCCATCCCCATCCCTCCACACACACACACACACACACACACACACACACACACACACACACACACACACATACATCACCCCCATCCCCCACCCGACACATACTGTACACATCCTCGCGCCACCAGCGTCCCACATCTCTTGATCACGCTATTAGTGCACCTGATGGCTGGAACTGGCAGGAGGGACCATTGGCAATTTGTGGGGGACGCTGGAGGGTATTAAGGTGTCTGTGTGACCGCCTAGTAATGAGCTTTGGATTCATCTCTGTCTGTGTGGGTGCTTAGTAATGAGCTTTGTATTCATCACTGCCACTCATACTCCCTGCTCCCTCACACCGAATCGTATTCTCGTCGGCTGAGGAGGCTCCCTACCACATTTTCCTAAGCTATTTATTATGCTTATTACCACTTACTACCTCATCTGCGTTATGTAAATCATTCCAATATTGCCATATTCTGCGTTAATAAGGTATAAATATATTTTAACCAGCCATATCCAAAAATAAATAGTTAAGTAAGAGGTGTTAGGGAGCTTCCTTAACCGACTAAAATACGAGTACGAGCCATTGACGCTCAGGTCAGTATTCTCGTCGGTTTAGGAAGCTCCCTAACACCCTTTTCCTAAACGATTTATTTTGCTTAATGAAACTGACTCTTCCGTATTATACATCGTTCCAATATCGTCATAGTGCGCATAAATAACATGCAAAAGGATACTATTCAGCCATATAAAAAACTAAATCGCTAAGGAAGAGGTGCTGGGGAGCTCTTTAACCAACGAGAATATGTATCCCAGGCACTCATTACTCTTAAATCATCTGACGTTAACTTAACCCCTTCGCTCTGAGGCCATATTTGTCTTTCTTTCCCCTTTCTATGATCAGACGACTTTATTCAACTTAGGAGGGGTTAGATACAGCCTTCATTAAGCCGTTCATTACTACCCATCGCTCTCAAGTTTATTCAAGTCGACTGAAGGAGGGAAGAATAGAATAAACAGAATGTCATCGGACTGAAGGAAAATAACAGAATGCTAGAATTGTCCCTAACCATTACAGTATTACGGTTTTTATTTGGCTACCTTAAAACAGGCTACGGGTTCCTTTTTCTCATTCATACTCTCTTCTTCCCTACTATCCACATTGTACCTCCTTTAGTAATTTTTACGCTAAGTTACTCAGTCTTGTTTATGGATCACACACAAACAATCTAGTAAGACCTAACCTAACCGTGAAACACCATACCATCATCATCATCATCATCATTATCCAGATATATTTTTCCAGCCTAGGAATGGGGTGGTGTGAGAATCCGAAACAAAGAAGAAAAGGTAACTGGAGAAGTACCAGAAACATGCCGAAGGAAATGGACCATGCATTCGTTCATCAATCATTCAAGCTGCCGGACTCCTGGATCAACCTCATAGACCTAACCATCTGCACATATTTTGAAGTTATTATTATTATTATTGAACCAATTAATGAGCAGACTTTATGCTCGTTTAAAATCTGACCATGATAATATCAGTATGGTTGTAGGGTACGCTCCGACAAATGAGGCTGCTGATGAAATGAAGGATCATTTTTATGAGAATCTGCTGGATGTAGTAAAAAAAGTGGCAAGACATGATGTTTTAGTTTGCTTTGATGATTTTAATGCGATTGTTGGCAGTACAGGGATGACTTTGAAGACTGTATGGGTAAGGAGGGTGTTGGTATAAGAAACGAAAATGGGGTGCAATTTGGAAGCTTTTGTTTGGCAAATGACCTTATAATTGGTGGAACTACCTTTGAGCATAGAATAATACATAAAACTACTTGGATTTCACCATGTGGTAAATACTGTAACCAGACTGACCACACTGCAATTAGCAGAATGCATAGGAGTTATTTGCAAGATGTTTGCTTAAGGAAGGGGGCAGATATGTGTAGTTATCACCAACTTGTTGTGTCAAAGATTAAAATAAAACTTAAGAGAAACGTTAATGGTAATTGTACAGGAGGTAATAATTATGATTTTGATGAGCTGAGAAATAATTAGAACACGAAGGAAAAGTTTCGGTGGGAATGTAGGAACAGGTTTCTAGTCTTGCAGACTTTGATGGAATCTGAAGACAATGATATTAATCAAATGTGGGGAGAGGTAAAAGAGGTTTTTGCATGAGAGTGCTAAGGTTACTATGAAAAAGGGAAAAGCGAGAAGGAAAAAGTGGATGTCAGTGAAACATGGAATGCAATTCAAAAAAAGAAAGAGGCGAAGTTAAGAAGAGAAGAACAACATGTTGATGGCCAGGTAGTTGAAGTACTTAGAGCAAAATACTGGGGTTTACATTCTGAAGTAAAAAGACTCGTTAGACGTAATAAGAGGAGGCTATATGTTGAAAAGGCAACAGAGACAGAAATTAAATTAAGTAAAAATGACGGTCAGAGCACAAGAGCAGCGTATCAGGCCATAAAGGAGTTATAACTGGGACTGAATAGAGAGGGAAGGAAGGAAATGCCCGTACGAGATAGAAATGGTAATTTTATGACTAAAGATTTGGATATAAAAGGAAGGTGGAAAGAGCATTTTGAATCTGTTCTAAGTAGACCAATCCCAGCTGCAGTGAACATTTTGCCAGCCGAGAGAAATTTGCAGATAGAAACACGGGATACAACCTTGAAAGAGGTAGCAAAATCTATAAAGGAGCTAAAGAATTTTAAGGCCCCAGGAGAGGATGGAATATTTCCTGAAATGCTTAAGGTGGAAAATGTTGATGAATGGGCTTTTGAAACTTTTTAATGTGGTTTGAGATAATGGTGTAATTCCAGAAGAGTGGAAAAATTTAGTGATTATAAAAATACCAAAAAAGGGAGATCTAAGTGTGTGTTGCAATTGGAGGGGGATAACTTTGACACTTGTAGCTGCAAAAGTCTTTTCCAAAATCTTGTTGAACAGAATAGAGCCAGTAATTGATAAAATTTTAAGAGAAGAACAAGCGGGATTTAGAAAGGGTCGAGGTTGTAATGATCAGATTTTTATTGTAAGGCATCTAATGCAACAAGCTAATGAGATGAAAATGCTACTTAGTATGTGTTTTGTGGATTTGAAAAGGCGTTTGATAGTGTTTCACGTGGAGCTATGTTGAAAATTATGAAATTCTATGGTATACCAGAAAAGTTTGTAAATATTATTAGAAGCATGCATGAAGGTACTTTTTGTAAAGTAATGGTGGGTGGTTCTTTGAGTGATCCATTTGAAGTTAGGTCAGGAGTGATTCAAGGAGGAGTTCTTTCGACATTGCTGTTTGTTTTGGTTATGGATTATGTTATGAGAAAGGTTGTAGGGAGAACAGGTGCAGGAATTAACTGATGGATTTGGACTATGCTGATGATATTATACTGATTTGCAGAAGTATTTACGAGATGCAGAGGGTGCTTGAGTGTCTGGTGGAGGAAGGAGAAAAAGTGGGATTGGTAATAAATTGTGGAAAGACTGAAATTATTAATATGAACGTGGTGAACCAAATCGATTGTGTAATTGGGAATAATGTGGTGAAGAATGTAGAAAATTTTAAATATCTGGGAACGCTTGTCTCATCTAATGGATCATTACACAATGAAATTGAGGAGAGGATTAGACAGGCTTGGCGAGCTGTTGGAATGTTGAAATCTGTTGGGAATAATAATATGCTTTCGGTACATACTAAAGTAAAAATTTGCAAGTCCATGGTTAAACCAGTTTTAATTTATGGGCATGAGTCACGGTACAGTACAATTGCAACATATCAGAAAGTATTAGGATCTGAGAATAAAATACTGAGAAGGATTCTTGGGGTAAAGTGGCAAGACAAAGTTACAAATGAAAGAGTAAGGGATATTACGAGAGTGGAACCAGTTGATGAATATGTGAGACTGTCTCGCTGGAAGTGGCTGGGGCACATATATATAAAAAAAAAAAAAAAGGCAGTTTAATACAGGATGGGCCAGAGTGGACTGCTAGAGGAAGAAGAGGTAGAGGTAGGCCGAGGGAAACCTGGTTGAGGACAATGAAAAGAGAAGCAGGAGAGGAGTGTTGGTGGGACCTGAAGGAAATGGCAAGAGACAAATATTGGTGGAGAGAGTTCATCGAGGCCCTATGCATCCCGTAGTGTGCCGCAGGAAATGACTGACTGATTGATTATTATTATTATTATTATTATTATTATTATTATTATCATTATTATTGTTGTTATTATTATTATTATTATTATTATTATTATTATTATTATTATTATTATCGATATTGGTTCGTTTCTGGGGAACCGGATCTTCAGCAGGAAGAGTAAACACAGTGTCGTGATGTCTGGTAATAGAATCCATTATGTTCGTCACGACACTGTGTTTATTCTTTCTGCTTATTATTATTATTATTATTATTATTATTATTATTATTATTATTATTATTATTCTGAGATGCGCGTCACTTACATCTACCAGTCTTTGTCAGTTCCTCGACTGTCCAGTTGAGAAAGGGATGTAGGACCCGTCCCATATGCTCCTCTATACATACGTTCATCCAACCTTCAGTCCATTATCAGGTCCTTGCCTCATCATTCCACATACTTCATTTTATCAGACACTCATTTACCATATCAATCCATCTCCTTCTTGGCATATCACGCCTCCTTCCACCTTCAGACTCACTCACAGAAGTTATACCAACATTTCATCCCATCAACATTCTTTCTCTCCACATCATCACACCATCTAAGCACCTTTGCATCCCTGCTATCAACCGAATTTCCTAGTTCACGTCTTTCATGAATGACATTATTTCTAATCCTATCTAACCTACACACTCCACACTGCCATTCCTTAGTTATTCTTCTTACACCTGAATTTTCCTTTCACGCTATGACGAAATCTCTTCCTTGTGTTAGAATATTGAAGTTCACAATAATTATATGAGTGAGCAATAATGGGATGTATCTTATTAACGAGGATGTTATAAAGGTCATTGACATATGGCTTGTATCAAGGTTAAGGAAGTTCCCTAACACCTTCTCCTAAGCGATTTATTTTGTTTACTAAAACTTACTCTCCCCTTCTGCGTCAAATGAATCCTTCTAATATCGCCATACTCTGCATAAGCAACGTAAAGAAGGATATTAACCAACCATATCCAAAAACAAATAACTAAGGAAGAGGTGTTAGAAAGCTCCCTTAACAGACGAGAATACCAGCCTACGGCTCCCGTTTCCTTGCCTGTTGTAAAGGAAGAATAATTCAAGGTGCCTCACATATAAAGCTCTTTTTCCACTTCACCTGGCGATTTATCAACCCACAGGACTTCAGTCCAACTGTTCAAAACATTTTATGAAAAAAGGACACCTGCAATCTGGTGTAGGGGATTTTTAAAAATAAGCTTCGCCATATGTCATAACGCTTATTGCTTTCGTAAATATTATCATTATTTCTCATTGCCCTTTTTTTTCCTTAGATCTTGATGATATTATGTAGAAATGTACCCTAGGGTAACCCACGTATTTTGCCAAATATAAATGACCGTGATCTATTTCTGAAGGTCATATACTCATTTCTGGTGCAAAAAAATGCATTTTTGAAATTGAGATATCTAAGAAACTAATTGAGATACAGCTATTTGGTTGAGAGTCCTATGACGAAAAAGTTTGCTGAGAATTTTGGCTGAATATTCTGCTATTTAGCCTAGTGAAAAGTATCAAATTCAAATCTGCTCAGCGTTTTCTCTGTAGCACGTTTTAGAGAAAAGTTGAAAAGCCGTACCTTTACAGTAATATAGCTGTAGTCGCTTGTATTATCTGAAAGGAATACAGTTACAGTTAGGCAAGCATTTAGCCAGTTATTGAGACAAATGCAAAATGTACCCTTGCATTCTTCCACACCTTTGTCTTCAGATCTTGTTGATATTACAGAAGAAGTTACCTGTGTTAATATAAGTACATGTTCCAAATATGAATGACCTTGAAATACTTCTAAAGGTCAAAGATTTGTTTAGGATGCTAAAATTTCATATATTATGTATATACCATAAATAGTCATGGCGAAGTTTCTTTATTGTGGCTACACAATAAAAAAAAAAGGAAACTAGTTTGATTTGTATTTCCTTCCTCTGTTCATCCTCTGTTAAAAAAGAATAAAAATTGATACTACCACTGCCACACTCACGCCCACACCAACACTCTGAGCCACATGGTAAGTCCCGGTGATATTCCAGAGAAGCACTATTTACGGAGCACCGTGTATTGGAGGCCGGAACCATCATTCCCGTCCTCCTCTTTGTACTGGGATAGATAATGGCCACCTTATCCCTCAGTGCTTTTGTTACAGATGTCCGACTAAACCCAGGATTCCTCTATCTCTCTGATATATTTATGGCTCAAGCCACCTATGCTGGAGGATGCATTTAGTGAATGGTCTGTCTGCGAGTGCGTGCGTGCTTGTGTGGGTCCTTGCATCTGTAACACGCTTGTGGGTGCGATATCTCCTGATCTCATCAACGTATTTCCACCAAACTTTTGTCAGCGGTGCAGTATGAAAAGATGATGAACTGATTAGGTCAGCTAGATTAAGGAGTCAAAGGTCAAGGTCATATGGGATCGACTTAGTTTATCCTTGTGGGCACAATATATATCTCATGAACCAACCAACGGATTTCGACCAATCTTTTGTCAGTGATACAGTTTTAGGGACGTTAAATTGATCAGATCACCATGGTCAAGGGGTAAAAGGTCAAGGTCGTTAGACTTAGTTTATTTCTGTGGGCACGATATCTCCTGAACCCCTCCACAGGTTTCGACCGAACCTTTGTCAGTAATTCAGTATGAAGGAACAACGAACTGATTAGGTTAACAATGTCAAGAGGTCAAAACTCAAGGTCACATGGGCCGACTATGTTTATCTTTAGTCTTACCTCAACCCTCAATGAACCCTGTCATGGAACTTATATGGCAAGTCAGTGGGCAAGGCTTGGTGGAGGCACACCGAGCGACGCTTTGTGTCGATAGTTCGGGGTCAGAGTTCTCGGCGTTTCATTCCCCATTGAATCAAAAGTGTTCCTTCTCTACCTTCCGATCTTCTTATGTGAGTATGGGGAATCCGACTGGCGTGATGATGTGGATGACACACACACACACACACACACACACACACACACACAGATTTGTTAATAGGAGCCCCCACAGTCTCATGAAAGTTGCCATTGTTCGCCGGATTACTAAATTGCGTGGGGTCACTACCCACTCAGAGCTGGTATACCTTCCTTTAAAAAAATTTCTTTCGGGATTATTACTCATGCATAAAGCATTATACCAGTATTATATTC
Organism: Coenobita brevimanus; assembly: GCF_032717465.1. Classification (NCBI taxonomy): domain Eukaryota; kingdom Metazoa; phylum Arthropoda; class Malacostraca; order Decapoda; family Coenobitidae; genus Coenobita; species Coenobita brevimanus. The sequence continues at coordinate 41,432,826 of NC_137021.1, read as the reverse complement.
ATCGTAGATATTTTACTGATGCTCTAAATGAGATTTATGCTGAAGAGTTCTCCATGGAGTTTACTAAAATGCGTGAAAGCTTACTGTGTGTTTTTGCATTCAGCACATTTTTACCACGTGTTATGAAACTCAGTCGTTGGAAAAATGTATCATACAGTTTCCAAAGATCGTAATCTTTCATCTGGCAAATCCTGACATGATTCTATCCATTATACACTTAATAATAGTAAGAACTGTACTGCCGAAATCTTACGGGGCCGAAATCAGCCGACCCGATTTTTTTAAAGGCATGACATTCCTCTTGCTTTGAGAGAACGTCTCAGTTCTGCTAGAGTCTATTTTTTCACATATATTTTGCCCGCGCAATGGACCATGACACTATATTTTCCGGAATCATCGGGTAATTTCAAAAGGCGCGGGAGTCAGGTGTGGTGTATACACACCATCAGCGCCGCCCTGGGCCCCTGGCGGCGGGCGCACAAACTACGCCACGCTACCCATAAGAAAGCGCCTCCATATGAGCTCAGTGGGTTCATACGATCTTCGATTGTTTAAGTACCATATTTCTTTAATTTCGTATGTAAGATACAATTTCTTTATACTCATTTACAATTTTTCCTTATAGATGTACATTCACCACCTAAAAAAATGACTGTGATCAATACTCAGGCAACATAATAATCGCCTGTAGACTGTCCCTAAACAGAGATGGACGCAACCTTCCATTTCTATTATATTTTGATAAAGAAGCCATTTTTTCTCCAGTATTAGAGATTAATAGAAAATTATCCTATTTTCAGTAAAGTAACACAAAAATTGTATTACGGAGGGTAATTCAAGTTGACCCCACGTTTGCATTTTACATTAAGTTATCTGGCGAGCGATGGCATCTTTTTCCAGTTTGTGGGGGCTCCTATTGAACCATAATAGTCTCCACTCCAACAAGGCATGTGACTTGGAACATTAGATAAACATCTGTAGTCTGTATCTGACTGCACATTCTTGAACCACTGCGTATGGTCACCCTATACGCTTTCCCTTGTCGGAAGAAAGTCGTAGGATGGGATAAGCACAGAACTAAAGCCTGTTGTTGAAGATTCCAAGCTTTTCTAACTGCAAGTGTACAAATGTCATCAAGAACTGCCACTATTGCAGTATAACAAAATTAATTATTACCATCGTAACTCTCGACAGCAGGTCTTCCTTTGGTCAGAAAACGTGGGTATGTCTTCATTCACCTAGGGGTAGGGCAGAGGGTATTCTGAAACTATAACTCGACGACAACAACAACAACAACCACCACAACCACTACTACTACTACTATTACTACTACTACAGAAACAATAACACCAACAACTTATAGTGACATGCCACAATGACCGCCACTATAAAGGATCACAGAATGTCCCCAGTACTTCACCGGTTCGTACCCCAAGCCACTCTATCGATAATGAAGGACTCCTCTCATTCTTTAACAGAGCTCCAGTGACAGTCGCTGGCAGTGAAGAATCTCGTTAGAGGAGTTCCCAGGGCGTCTTGCTGCATGGGTTGTTCCGCTTGATAATATTCAGTTGTGGTTCACGTGGCTGTTGTCTGGTACTCGTTCTAGTCAGTGGTCAAAGGCGTGGCGCACACTGGAAGACGAAGTCTTATAGTCTATTGCTTGGTTATCCGTCGGCATGGCAGTTGACAGGAAGAAAAAAAATGAGAGAGAGAGAGAGAGAGAGAGAGAGAGAGAGAGAGAGAGAGAGAGAGAGAGAGAGAGAGAGAGAGAGAGAGAGAGAGAGAGAGAGATTCTTAGAAAATATAAACATCGAAACTAGCATACGAAAGAAGAAGGTAAAATAATTATAATCATCATTGCTGTAATAATGTGCCTTGCAGACATCCACATACAGACATGCTATAGTCACTGTGTTGTCTAAATGGCTGTGTGGATGGTGGTGTAACAGTTCAATCTAACATTTAAGCAAACGTAGTAATGCAGTGGCGATGGACCTTAACTTGTCTAGCGTGAGCCGGCCGGGTCGTGTTCCAGGGCGCTAGAGTTAAGACAAAGCCAAACCCGAAAATCAAGCCGAAAATCTGTCCACTTCATCTGAATAACTGTAAAATGTGCACGGTAATCATTGTACATTGTCGTAGTCATCGGCTTTATTTCGTGTTCACTAAGTAGTTCAGGCTCTTCTTCATGGCTTGTGTGTTTGGATATAGCTAATGAGTCCAGTTCTGATGTGGTTGGGAAGCAAGTTATATAATGGTTAGCACAAGTAACCCGCAACTGGAAAATCTTAAGTTCAGATTTCAAGCCGACCAAATTCTTAGCCAAAGTACTGTATATTTTTTTCCTTTGTTTCTGTTCAACCAGCAGTAACACTGGGGACTTAGATTTAACATTGAGTACTATAGTTATTTATCTGAGGATGATTCAGACTTAGCAAAATATGGCAGTCATAAAGATTACTGCAAAGTCGATAGGCATTAACACTCAGCCTCCTTCTGGTGTGGAACAGGCAGACACAGATTTCACATCTCAGAGTATGACGTATGACGGGATTGGCTAGGGAGTTGATTGTCTCCCCCCTTCCCTCTCCCCATTATCCTCGTCGTTAGAGATGGGTTGTTTCTCAAATATACAGTCCTCAGTGGGTAGGTTGAGGCCACGACATATATTTATGAGCTGTCTCCTCCCACCTACTTGCATCGATTCCAATTTCCTTCATTGTTGCCTTGAGATAGTCTTTGAAACATCGCAAGAGGAATGCATTAGATCGTTTCTAGTAGACAGCTGATTGTAGGGAATTATACATGGAAGTAGACATCCTTCCTTGCAATGCGTCCAGACCAGCCAAGATGGTGTTGGATCATTGTGTCGTCTATGCTGTTTGAGCCAGTCCATAAACGCACGTTGTTGTTACAGCGTGTTTATTTCATGTTACAAAGATCCTAACCGCGTTTCAACTTAACTGGTGGCCAGATAACGTCAGACTGGAGAGTAGATTTGACTACTAATCAAGGGTACTCATTCCTAGCTAATACTTGAGGCTTATTAATTTCCCTGCGATCACATCTTAGTATCTGAATTATGAAAGTGGCAATATTCTATCAGATGAAAACAAACCTACTACAGTGGCTCTGGCTCTTATGCTCATCAAAAAATTTTCTAGTTCCTCTTCCGTAGATTTTTATTTTCCTCATGGCACCTTACATACTCCTTCCTTTTTATTTATGCCTTAATAGCATCAACACTGATTGCAATGAATACATGCAAGAAACTAGAAAACACTCAATGAGCGTATACCTCCGCCAATGCCATTGTAGGATCCACATCCTGATCCGGATCCGTCCCAATTTTTAATAAATTCTTTCTTGGCCCATGGCCCACCCTTCCACAAAATTTCATTGATATTCATCAAGAACTTTTGGAGATCTTGTGGACAAACAAACATAAAAATTCTGGATCCATATGATAACCCGGACCACCACCAATACCTAGCGGATTTTTCCTTGGGCCATTCCCTACCCATTCAAAAAATTTCAGCAAAATCCGTTCGTAAGTTTTCAAGTAATCTTACTAACCGACAAAGAGACAAACAAACCAACGCCGGCAAAATCACGACGACAAAGAGACAAACAAACCAACGCCGGCAAAATCACGACCTCCTTGGCGGAGGTAATTATGAACGTACTATATTCTGATCTCTACACGGTGTTATGTACTGTGTGGTACTATCGCCAGCTAAAATTCTGTTATCTCTATTGCATTTCTGTCTACGGTCTTTGAAAAGAAATCTCCTGAACCCTAAGCAAATGACACAGATGGCACTGATATACAGCCAAATAAAGTCATCAGTGTCGGTTGCTGTAGAATCACGAGACTGATTCTCAACGTCCATGGAGAGAAGTAAAAGCAACCAGACTTTTGTTGCTGAGTGTAACCGGTGTAATGGCGTCAGACTCAGCATAATCAGGCATACCAGCCATCCCGAGATGACAAGCTAGATACTGCTCATCTTCACATCCATTGCGCCTTGGTGTAAGGGTAGTTTTTAATAAGGATGCACAGTAACTGGTAAAAATATTATGCCTCGTCATTATTCATAGGTAGATTCCTCACACATTTAGATTATCCATCCACCTTCTTGTTGGCCTTGCATGCCTATCTGCAAAATATCTCATATAAATATTCCCCTCTCTATTCCAGTCCTTTCTCTTTATGTTACAATACCATCTAAGTAAAGTCTCTTTTAGTCTGTGACCTATAGACTTCCGAACTCCACATTTTTCACGAATCTCTCCACTACATTACCTATTCACGCTACACAGTCTACGAACATTCTTTTTGCCTCTCATGACTGAAGTAAATCTAGTATTGTATTCTGTTATTCTAATAGATAAAAGTCGCTGATCACATTCAGCTAGGAGTGAGTCACAGGTTTGTATTCTCGGCAATAAAGCATACTCCCTGAAACCTCTTCCTCACAAATTTATTTTTGGATACGGCTGGCTAATATAGACTTTTAAGTTATTTATGGAGATTATGTTGTTATCAGAATAATTTAATCAACATAAAATAGGACAACAAGGGGCAATAAACTGAAATCGCTCAGGAAGAGGTGTTATGGATGTATCTTAACCGTTGAGGCATGAGAGCTGATCCGGTTACCATTTCATGAACGGGAATATCCCATCCAACGCCCGACGATTCTATTTAGTTGAGAGTGAGCCAGGGAAGCCTGGGAGATTAATAGTAATCTTGATACTCTTTTCATTAAAAAAATGATATACATACCATTCCCAAATCATATACATTAATATGAGCACTGACTCACTTTTATGTGACCTATTCCGGCCTTTTTTAGTAGTTTGTTTTAAGACTGCTTGTTCGTACTGCAGTCTTCACCCAAAAAGCTGCATAACATTTCACAATCACACAAGAGGTTAAAGTCAAGACATCACCTATAAACCTACCTATCACTTCACAGTCATACTACACTATATATTGGAATACAGAAATGCGCAAAAAATACAGAAATACGGCAAAAAAAATATAATTACAGATGAAAGAAACCTGCAGCGCCACAAGAAAATTTGACTTCATTTAATCCATCTACTATGTTCCACATTCGTGCCTGGCTGTGGTACAGTGGTAGGCTGCTGTACTGTCATCTGTCAATCCTGGGTTAGATATTCAGCAATGTACAGGTGGGTGAAATTGACTCAGATCCTTCGTGAAGACGGCCCCATACAATTATTCTTTATCAGGACATTCATAGCATCAGTTATTTTACTTACTTCACCTGCTCTCTCTTCCCATATGTATTTGCCCCTCTTTTCCATCATGGCTGTCCTTCCATTTTACCTAGCATACACACACACACACACACACACACACACACACACACACACACACACACACGCACCCCACCTCTCTGTCTGTCAGTCTGTCTGTCTGTCTCTGTCCGTCTGTCTGTCTGTCTGTTTCTCTCTCTCTCTGTCAATCCCCTCTTTCCCATCCTTGCCAGGCTTCCTATTCTGCCACCTTACTCTATATCTGTTCTTCTCGTCCGTTTTTCTTTTCCTCCTTTGGTGCCCTCTTTCGCTTTCCTCGCAGTCCGGGCTTGCTTGCTTCCCTCATTTATTTTCCATTTTCGAAGCGCTATCAATAAATATTAAGATCGTCGGAAGGCTAATGATAACAACAGCAATAAATTATAATAATAATAATTATAATAGAGAAAAATAATAATAATAACCTTCAAACACACATTCCTAATATCAGTATATCACACACACAAGGGAATTAATATTTAGTGACATCCGAAATAATGGGCAGCATCACCAACAATAGTCCCATTCGTCACAGTAGTCAAAGAAAGGTATACTGACGCTGCAACCGGGATGGTTAGAACTATGGTCTGTGAAAGATTTATAGCTTCCAGTCAACAATCATAAGATGAAAATCACTTAGGTTAAATTATGATGAATGAATTAAAGGCGATAAAGAGGGAAATATCAAACCGTTTTGCTCAAATTTAAGCACATTATTTTGGAGTGCCAAGGCACCACATGAATATTGGCAAGGAAACTTAATTATATTTAAAAAAGTAATTATCAGAATTCAGAAATTTACTCTCCAACTTCCTTAGCATCTGCAGTATGCAAGTTATTGGAATCTACCACCAGATAATAATTTGTTATGCACTTACTGTAGATACAGACTCATCAGAGATTCACGAACTGATTTTGGAATAATAACCATTTGGACACTGTTTTACCGATATCCTGAATGTGCATGGCGAAACCAAACCGGCGATGTTGTGTGTCTTGATTATAAAAAGCCATTCGATATAGCTCTACACAAACACTCCTTCAGAAACTAAAGGAACTGGCTTCTGTGGCAGCCTGCCGAAATGGATCGGAAATTGGCTTATTGGACGTAAGCAGTGTGCTAATAACGTGAAAGGATTAAAATAGAAAGATGTTAAGTGCGGCACGATTCAGTGTTAAGTCATATTCTGTTTTTATTTTGTTTTTACTGTCCAGAAATGGAGCTTAATGAGTGTCTACCCTTGGTAAAGCTATGTACCCTGGGGGAATCTCTACACAGTGAATGTACTGTGCGTACTTATAAACGTCCTACAGAGGCAGTTGCCTACCTGTGTTCGACGGGTACTCCTAGCCAGACAAACCAAGGCTAAGCAACAACAACAAAAACAACAACAAGAGATGTCAAGGCACAGCAAACCCGTCCCTGGTAGTCATTTTAGTGCTGACGTATAAACAAAATAGGATGTCTAGTCAAAGATGTTACATATCAAGTTTGGAGCAAATCGGGTGAAATTGACGATTTTATGACCATTTGAAATTTTAGGTCCGATCCCCCTACCGCTAACTGGGAGGTGACCCCTCGGTTGTAATGAGACATGTTATAGGAAGCAGATTTGAAAGATGCGCCTTTAGGTTTTGGCTTCATGTCGATATGACGAACCGATAGGAGTTATGGCGAAAAAACGATTTTTTGCTTTTTTACATTTCTTGGGCCTACAGCCTGGGCTTTAGCCCAATTTGGCCCAAAATATAAGCAGGTGATCAGATTATAGCCCATCATCCCTGCAATGTTAGTCAAAATCGCACCAGTAGTTTTCGCGTAAAATTGTTAACAGACAGACAGACAGAGAGACAAACCGAGAGACAAACCGAGGGAAAACAATACCCGGCCTCGAGTCTCCCCGGGGCGAGGTCGAGTAATAACAACAACTTTATATAAATGAAAGAGAAGCATTCGGGAGCCGAATCCTAATCGCCCGCCAGAATATGCTGCTAGCCAAATCCACGATTTAGGTCATATCTTGATACCAGAAGGTTTCGTGTTGATAGCTCAAGTCGTTCATGATATATAATGGTGCTAAATGCGAGTAATAAAAACTAGTTGACGTTTGGCAACCATATTGGTGACCTTAACTTTGACCCCGAGTGCCCATTTTGTAACTCGGCCAAGATTTTGGTCATGTCTTGATACCCTGAAGTTTCAAGTTTACAGCTCAAGCCGTTCATGAGATATAATGGGAACACACACACACACACACACACACACACACACACACACACACACACAGGCAGACAAAAACACTATCGCTCCGTCGTCTAAAGGCGGGCGATAATGACACTTTACAAAGGCAAGAGGTTCAGGGAGACCTTGATAATCTATTTAAATGGACCTATCATAGCAGATGGTATCAGTAAATGGCAAATATTGGCAACAAAAACGAAAACGCCAACTACTCCATGAATATTATTTAACGTGATAATACATAACATGATTTGGTATTTGTAAAAACGAATGAACTCTTTCCTTTGCCTCTCTCTTCATTCCATGTTCCTCCTACCCCACTAGCCTCCCCCTATTAACTCCCTCCTCTCTCATCCTCACCCCGCCTCGTCTCCTGAGCGCTATGATAATGAGCGTAATAGTTTAATGGCGCCATCTGCCGACGAAGTGATAACAATGACTCGAGACCCTTGTTGCTAAAAGCGTTGTCTAGCCCACACAGCTCACGATTGCACAGTAGTTAAGTAAGGTTTGGTCTCGGTACTGTAGAGCCTGGCATTTTTATTCAGCATAAGCGGGAACCTTCGCTGTAACCTCTCTCTCTCTCTCTCTCTCTCTCTCTCTCTCTCTCTCTCACACACACACACACACACACACATACACACACACACATGTGTCACTGGGGGTCGGCTTATAATATGTTCTTCACTACGATTAGTTTAGTGGTCGTACACCTAATAAAGAACAATAAGGGATTGAGTCAGTTATATTCTTAGTTGAGAAAATGAGATACGCTCTAACTTGGATGCTGGGCCATAAGAGGGTGATGTGAGTTGCACAGCGGAAAGAAAAGCCAAAAATGATGACATGCTGAAGAAAAATAACACCATCTTTCCTGCAGTAATATCAACCAATTAGCTGTAAGCGGGGATGGGGCAAATTCACCAGGACACTCTAACTTGACTATAGAATGACGTATATGAGGAGACTATGGGTTTATATTACTGAAAATGAGAGTGTCATGGTGTGGGCAAATCCTTAGTTTTGATGGGTGTTTATGGAACGGCTATGGGTATTTTTTTCATCAGCCTGCATTCCAGATTACAGAGCGAGTTAGTAATGATGTACGTCGGTCTTCGTCACTGGTTCTGAAATTATGATATGCTTGTAATAATAATAATAATAATAGTAATGATAATAATAATAATAATAATAATAATAATAATAATAGTAAATGATGATAATAATCATAATACTACTACTACTACTACTACTAATAATAATAATAAATGCCACTATCACTACGACTACTACTACCACTACTACTACCACTACTACTACTACTACTACTACTACTACTGGTCTTGCCTTCCACTCCGCGATGTCAGGCTTGATAATGTGAAGTTATATATGCGTCTTGCTTAAGTTGCGCCTACTCACTGGGATGACTTTGAATAATGATCAAGGAGATGCGCTGCAGCTCGGCTTAAAGTGGGCCTGGTGGATCCTGGACAGTTTGGAATGGGAAGAGTTTCAGCTTGGAGAGTCATCTGAAGAAGCATCTAGGAGAGTATTAACACCCTTATGCTTGGGACAACTCCAGTATTAGGTTCTAATCTAATGCATATATTCTCTTCGTTTGAGGAAGCCCTCTTACACCTTCTCATAAGTGATTTATTTTGTTTATTATGCCTCACTGTCCTCTTCAGTGTTACATAAATCCTTGCAGTATCGCCATACTCCGCATAAGCGACGTACAAAAGGATATTAACTAACCATATGCAAAAATAAATCACAAAGGAAGAGGATTAGGGGGCTCTCTTGATTGATGAGAATACGGGTCAAGTAAACGCTACATGATTTAATTCAGGTGTGGATTAATATAAACAGCGAGAAGATATGAATTCTGCCATCACTATACTCCACGGCCAGGGCAATGCAAGAGTTTTATTACAGCTAAAGCCAGACGATTTTATTTAGATGAGTAAGTCATAGGAGCCCAAGTGGGTAAAAGTTGTTTGATGAATCCCACCGAGTTGTAACAGGAGTGGTTTCCTCTCGGAGACAAACCTGAAGGAGCATCTGAGGCAAGACTGAAGACGGTCAGCACCCTCATGTTTCCCATAATATGCCTTGTATAAAGATCATGACAGGGATGATGAAGGCAAAATGGTCTACTTAACTGAGCTCTCCGTTAATTGTTCTGCTAATTTTGCTCCTGTCTCTACCTTATGTGGCGTCAGCTCTTTCATAAAACAGTATAACATCTATATAACAAAGGAATCATCTATGTCTCTATTTCTGTATCCTTTTCTCCTTATGTATTGGCTGGATTTTGGACGACGATGAATGTTCATATAGTTTTCGGTCTCACTCTCCATCTTAAAATTATTATTGCATCTTATGTAGCAACCTCTGTCTGTCTGTCTATCTGTCTGTCTGTCTGTCTGTCTCTCTCTCTCTATCTCTCTCCAAACAATCTCAGCAAATGGATTAGCAAAACGCAACTTCTAAATACCGACAATAAAAGCAAACACTCAAAGTCATTAGTGAGGTCGTCTGCAGTTTTCTGGGAGTTAATGAGACCCCAACGAGGTGAGGCTGACTGTAAAAGGGGGCGCGCACTCACAGACGCAAAAAAAACTCACAAGCACATAAACACACACACACACACACACACACACACACACACACACACACACACACACACACACACACACAAATACCCATGGGGGGATAGGCCATTGGATAATTCTGTCCCTGTCCCTGTGGGCCGGTAGGCTGATGAGCTCGAGGGTCGGTGGGTCTCCAAGGGGAAAAAGTTGGTATCGTGATTATTAAATTCTGAAAATTTTGGAGAGAGTCTTAGGCTAAATAAGTTATTTTTGATCTAGTTTTAATCCCTTTATGGAGCGTAACTGTTGATTAAGAGCAAGAGATAAGGAACATGTTGGGAATGCAGTTCTTGTTGTTTTTGTTGTGCACCCCCACCAAAAACAAAACACACACACAAATACTACTCAGTATTTCGCAATGGACCATTTTTCAGTATTATTTAGTATGTTTGACTGCAAGAGCACGGTAATAAACATTATGAGGCTGGGCCAGATTAAGGCCTGTGATGGAGGTGGCTTGCAGAGAGAAGGCCTGATAATAAAAATCGGTTGGAAATTAATTCTTTCTTTGAATTTTGTTACATATACTGCACGAACAAAATGTACTGAAAAAGGAAATATCACTATTCAGCTCTAGACAGGAAGTTCTTTATGTTATGTTTGACAAAGTATTCCGGACTGCAAGGAGATCTGGTTTATTAAAAATAATTGTCGTTGTGTCATATTTACCTTAGAGAGCTATGAGATGCTAATTACTGCACCATAGCATATGTGATACCTGAGATAATTAGACAAGGTTGGCTGTTAGTGTGGGGACTTAGAGTTAGTAATTATGGTTGGTGGTTCTGTTCCTTCCTCTTCTCCCTTCTTCCCTTCCCGTGTACTTTCTCTTCTTCAAGTTGATAAGTAAATTCCATTTCCTCCCTTCCCATCTCATCCCATCCTGCCCCATTCCATCCCATCTTTTCTCCTGTCATCTCTCTTTTCTTCTCTGCTACACATTTTTCTCCTCTCCTAGCTATTTTTTTTTTTTCTCTAGGAACACTTCGTCTTCCCATCTCTTCTACTGTATTTCCTTTCCTCCTGTTTCATTCCATCCCGACCCATCCCATCTCCTATTCTCCTCTGTTCTCTGTCTTGTTTTTTCTTCTACTCTCATCTTCTCTCCTGCTCCTTTTCTTCTCTTCTACCCATTCTTTTCCTTTACGCACCTTCTGTCTTCCCTACCCATCTTTTCTAGCCAGCTCTTTCTCATCTCTTCTAGCCAAATCCTCTCTCCTAGCCACCACTTTTTCATCTCTTCTAGCCACATCTTTCTTTTCTCTCCTAGTCACCATTGTTGTCCGGTATTGGCCTATGCGTGAGTAACGGTCGGAACAGCATAGAAAATGGCTATGGATGTGACGATGAAATGCAGAATATGTCACAGGAATTGGCACTAACCCATCGAGTGCCTCTGGAATACAGTCATGGACGTCAATAATTATCTTATCACTAACTTTGCATATCTATTACTCTTCAGGAAGATAGTGGGTTTTACATTTTCGTGTAGCTTTCGCTAAACGAGTTGTTTCAGCTTGAGAGAGAACTTCCCCTCGTTGTTAGTCTTTTAACATCAAATTCCCTGGTTAATCTATAGTGGGAACGGTAAAAATGCATCGAAGCTTCTCGCTGTCTCACTGTGAACAATATGGCTCATTCTCCAGTTACTGTGAACGGTAACGGCTCATACCATATCAGGCATGGATTTGGTGGGGGGTGGGGTGGGGGCATGCGCCCCCTATTTTTGTCAGATTGATGATTACTGACTGTAAAAAAGAGCAATGTTTTTTATCAGATCATATGCAAAAATGTCTTACATGCAACAATATCTTACATAGAATAATTTCATTGAAAAGAGAGATGTTATTGCACTCCCATGATTAAAACAAGCAAATTAAATCACAGCTTGATTGGTTTATATATATGAAGTGTTATTTCCACGCGTAATCATGCCCCCCCCCCTCTCCATAGGGGTGTATCTGGCCTTGCATAGTACCGCTTATGATGTATAAGGGCACAAGGCATCCGTGGCATTGTGATTTAAGAGTGGATGATGAACTAACATCCCTGATGGGATTGTATGATAGAAGAACCATCAACAGTTTATCGGTGATTAGAAACACAACGTACACATGCATGAATTTAACCGGAATTGGAATTTTAGATCACTATAACTGCGTTTGTACAGACCTGACAATGATCTCCAATTCCTTCAGGTCAATTGAAGGCCAAACAACATCAGAAGGCCAAACAACATCAGACCTACCTCATAACTGGGTTTCAGTAATTTAATGCAACCATGTCTTTTAGATTTAACTCGGGACAATGGTCCAGTTCAGTCATGAAACAATAATGTTGCACACAAAGTCCTTATTGTAGGGGAAGCCGGTGGAGTACTGGCTGGCACATCGATTTCTCAACTGAGAGAATCCGAGTTTGATTCTTGAATCGGTCAGACAATTGGACTGAGTTATTTTTCTCCTCCCCCACCTCTCCGTCACTGCCGACTCAGCATTATCAGTAGGAACTTCGACGTAAATCAACAAATAAGGATCATGTTTTAGGGAGAGATTAAGACTCGACGAAAATAAACTGTCGGCCTTTGCCCTTGTGTTGCCGATAGGCATTAAAAAAAAAAAAAAAAACTTTTTGAATGTCAAGTAAAGTACACTTCGTGAAATGAGATCACACTGGGTACTTGTTCAATTTTACCTCCTCCCCCCGTTCTTGGGTCCTTCGACTGTCATCAGTTTGATAATTTTCATTTCATCCATTAAGATGTTGCTTTTTTGGTGTGTGGTATAACAGAATTTAGGTTACTGCTCCCTCGTTTGCTTTCTACAGTGTAGCTGTACTCTCAAGAATTAAGTCCATTAACTTCTCCTGCCTCTACTTCAATTCTGGATTCACAAACGTTGAATGTAACGTAGTGGACTGAGATGTATCATCATTCATCCGTGGTAGGTAATATGCACCATTATCCACTAAGCCTCACTCAGGCATCTGTGAATTTAGCAATGAGAAAGAGGATGGGGGGTGGGGGGACTGATCGAACTTGAGTATTTGACAGTACAAGTTATGACACAAGCAGGCGAACATAAATTAGGTTTAGTAGTGCGTTTTAATAGGGCCCGTGGAGGTATAAAATGGCCAGAACTTTAGTACTGTGAGTACGAGACTGTCCTGGCTTGACACATTCAATAAAAAAAAGTTCTTCTTATGGTAAGTAAGATCTTGCGGTTCTCATAAAAAAAAATTATAAAAATATGCGTCATCCTACTGAAGACTCTCTCTCTCTCTCTCTCTCTCTCTCTCTCAACGTCTTTTACTCTAACTA